>NW_026932895.1:0-5408 GCF_032062105.1 Saccostrea cuccullata
ACACTCTATTAGTTAAGGGTAATAAAATACAGTTTTTAATGGATTCACTGTTAATCTTTTAACAATACATCAATTTTTAGCTCTACTGGTCAGAGACCAGAAGAGCTTATGCGATAGTAATGCGTCCGGCGTCCGTCCGTCTGTCCGTCTGTCTGTCTGTCTGTCTGTAAACAATTTTTTCAAAATGCTACTCCTCCCACAGTTTTGGTCTGATTTCAATTTAACTTGGCACACAAGTAGACTACACTAAGATACATAATTCTGTGTATCGGTTTTTGATTTCGATAAACGGTGTTGCCATGGTTACTAAAAATAGAAATTTCTGTGAAATTCTTTCAAAATGCTACTCCTCCTACAGTTGTGGTCTGATTTAAATATATTTTGGCACACAAGTAGACTACACTAAGATACATAATTCTGTGTATCAGTTTTTTTTATTTCGATGAACGGTGTTGCTGTGGTTACTAAAAATAGAAATTTCTGTTAAATTATTTCAAAATGCTACTCCTCCTACAGTTTTTGTCTGATTTCAGTATAACTTGGCACACAAGTAGACTACACTAAGATACATAATTCTGTATATCAGTTTTTGATTTCAATGAACAGTGTTGCCGTGGTTACTAAAAATAGAAATTTCTGTAAAATTGTTTCAAAATGCTACTCCTCCTACAGTTTTGATCTGATTTCAGTATAACTTGGCACACAAGTAGACTACACTAATATACATAATTCTGTTTATCGGTTTCTTATTTCGATGAGTGGTGTTGCCGTGGTTACTAAAAATAGAAATTTTTGTAAAATTGTTTCAAAATGCTACTCCTCCTACAGTTTTGGACTGACTTCAATATAACTTGGCACACAAGTAGACTACACTAAGAACATAAAGAGACTTTATCAAGGATCATTATTCTATTTATTGCTGTTGTCAAGTTTCAATTCCCAACTGCTTATTATAAGTACTTTTCTCTTCCTTTGCTATAAGTACAAACCAGTAGAGCTTCAGTCTCGACAGAGACTTCTGGTTATATACATGATTCGATACACATACAATGGCTTTTAGTGCAATTACTAGGAAGTGAGAAAACAAATGACTTGTATCTTTTCATGCGGGCATAAATTCTTGCTCTATACCAGATGCCCTTTTGTTAACAGAACTTTTTGTCCCCCGCTTGAAAAGTGGGGGATATTAATTTGGGTTTGTCCGTCCGTCCGTCTGTCCGTCCGTCCGTCCGTCTGTCTTTCTGTCTGTCTGTAACGCTTTCGTTTCCACACAATATCTCGAGAACCCTTTGAGCTTTTGCAATGAAATTTAGCATAGCAACTCCCTATGCACTAAAGAAGACCCCTATTGATTTTAAGGTCAAAGGTCAAGGTCATAAATAAGCAAATTCTATCTGTTAAAACACTTTCGTTTCCACACGATATCTCTGGAACCATTTGAGCTATTGCAATGAAATTTTACATAACAACTCCCTGTGGCCTAATGAAGACCCCTATTGATTTTGAGGTCAAAAGGTCAAAGTTCAAGGTCGTAAATTTATACATTCTGTCTGTGTGTAACACTATCATTTCCGGGCGTTATTTCAAGAAGATTTTGAGCTTATGCAATGTAATTTTATACCAAAACTCCCTAGGACGTCTCTCGCCCCTCTCAAAGTGCCCCGCCCCGTTTGTTTTATTAGTATTTATAGTATTACTTGTCGCTATTTTTAGCGCAGGGGCATGAGGAGAGTTATTGCGTATAAAACAGGTTCTCAGCGGACTTTATGCTCTTATTACATCTATTAGAACTGTTTGATAAAGACTAAATAAATCAAACACCATGGATTGTGTAAAATTTTGAGAATACCGAACATGAAAACATGAATATATACATGTATGTGACTTCAGTTCTGCATATACTTCACACCTTGTAAAGCGACACCGTAGTGTAGTGGTTATGTCTCTCGCTTCAAATGTGAGAGGTCCCGGGATCGATTCTCGGTCGATCCTTTCTTTTTTTTTAAATACCTTTTTTTTTAAATAAATGATAGTATTCAGCATGTGAAATGAAAAATTTATGAGGTTATAAAATAAGTGTGATAAATATTCCATATAAAAAAATCTTCTATACACATAATAAAGAATAAGCAATCAAATCTTTATATGCATATTGACATACATGTATTTTATTTGCTTCAGTATACATGTATACATTTAATAATTCTACAAATTCAGTCAGGGGGAGCCGACTTTTTCCCTAAGCGGGGGACACGAATTCTCTGAATTAGCTTGTCTAATTAAAAAAAAAAATCAAATTACACACCACATATGCATCATTTTTATGATTCAGGTTTTTATTAGTGATTATGAACATTCATTGGACAAGTCCTTGATAACCAATACCATTACACCCTTTCCAATACGGATCAACTAAAACAGACAGGAAAATATTCACCTTCAAAGTCAATGTGAGTAAGAACAACTGTTCAAAATAACAAATGATCAAATGTTCCAAATAAATTGCCCGATCTTGATAAAAATATGGTAAACTAGTGCTAATTGTAACGGGGACCGTTACAGATGTTCCCCAAACGCTCCCCAACTCCCTTTTGGTGCCATATTCCCTGTAAACGTCATTAAATAAGACAAACTCGATGCATTTGAGACTTTACCAACGTTTACCCAGAAGTGTACCAAGTTCATTCAAATTTTAGCATCGCACGCGTGCGCATGTGAATGCATTTGCGTAATGACCATATCATCTTGTCTATACAATCTATATATTTAAATATACTAAATATTAAAGTATTTAATCCAAAATGATTAAAAAATACGCTCATTCAAGTGTATTTTTGATTTTACTCATTTCACGTGCACGCATGTGCATACATGAGCATGGTAACCATACCTTCTTGTAAAAGTCCATTACATCTATCTATGTTCTAAATCCCACCCCGTTTGGTTGAAAACCAAGGGACTTATAGCTGTTTAAAGTTTCAGCCAATCAGATTGCAGCGCACGTACACGCATGTGTATGTATGTGCATGGTGACCATACCTTCTTGTAGAAGTCCATTATATCTATCTATGTTCCAAATTCCATCCTGTTTGGTTGAAAACCAAGGGAGTTATAGCTATATGAAGTTTCAGCCAGTCAGATTGCAGCACACGTGCATGCGCATGCTTTCTTGAAAATTCTTATATATCAGGCTGTAGATCTTTATAATGTAGGACTATGTTCAAAATTTCAAAGGATTATGACAAGAAACAAGAAAGATATTGAGACTTTAGTTTCAGCCAATCAGAGGGAAGCGCACGTGCAAGCACGTGAGATCTTGCTATTTTGACCATCTCATCATGTCTATACTACTAATATATCCTCACATTATGAGTTTCAAAGCAATTCATCAAAAAATAAAAAAAGTTGCCGCTATATCGATTATATTAGTCATTTTATGTGCCGCACGTGCACGCTCTTGCAAGCACGTGCGCGCAAAATGACCTTCATTCCGCAAATCTACATAACATGTCTACTTACCCTAAAAATATTTTACCTACATCGGACGAACAGTCTACAAGATCATTCCCGGACAAAAAAGTACCCAGGAAGAAGAAGAAGAAAAATAATACTGTAAATCACTTTTTATTCGCGAGAACTTTATTTTCGCGTAATTAACGTGAATGCTCGCGAAAATCATTCTCGCGTATTATAGAATTCCTTAAGATTATATAGAACAATGACCACAATTAGTGAAAATTTTGTCTCGCTAATAAAGAGTCAATAACTATCTCGCGAAAATAAGGTGTCGCGAAAATTTAGTGATCTACAGTAATAATAACTAGACTCTTGTTGCCATGGCAACAAAAAAGTCTTCCGTTCCTGTACGATACCGTTTGCATTGATTTTTATATGTAGAGAAATGTGTACATTATGTAATAAATTTAAAATTGTAAGAAACTAAGTATGTCATTTCGGTACTCGCAGTCCTTTGATTTTTACTGCAAAAATGAATGTATCTGTTGTCCCTCTGCATGCAATTTTTTTTGGTTAAGAAGCATATTTAAACTTTCTTTAGATTAAAAAAAAAAATAAATGCGGAGTATCTAGAAGACAATGTCTCAGAACTTACCGTACTTTGATTTTCACTACAAAAATGAAAGTATTCACCGTCCTTGATGTATACACATGACAAATTAAAATACGTGTTTATATGAATTGAATTTTTGCATTCAAAGAAAGATTTACATGTATATATAAGTCAAAGTAAAATAAAATAGTTAATATCCTTTCAGTACTTGCGGTACTATGATTTTTATTGATTGACAAAAAATAGGTAACTTATTGTATGCATTGATGTTTATGTGTAGGAAAAACATGCCTGTTTATACTACATACATGTACATGTACATTTTAGTGAGAAAAAGGTTGGTTTCTAAAACAGTCCTCTCAGTACTTTAGGTACTTTGATTTTCATTGCAATTATGTTATCTTAATCTTAATATAAATGAGTCTATATGTTTTGATTTTTGTATGCAGAAAAACATGTAAACGTAACCTTCGTGTAATTTAAAGTAATAAATGCCCCTTTAGTACTTTCAGTACTTTGATTTTATAAATGCAAAACGAAAGTAGCTGAAATCTACAAAACGCGTGATCTGATTTTAAAACAAATTATATATTTGGCTATTGTGGATCTATCTCTATTATGCCCAGAAATATCTTGAAAAAAATATTAAAAACAAAAAAGTCGAAAATTGACCGAAACACAAATTCACTTCCGGTCCGGACAGGAAGTATCAGAAACACACGAAAACTACTTTAAAACAAAGAGAATGTCATGACCTAATAATCCTGTAAATTCCACATCTTTACCTTACACCGTTCTTGAGAAAAATTCTGGACAAAAATTCATTTTGAATTTAGAAAATCGGCCATAACTTCGGACCGAAAGTAAATTTCTCAAAAAACGGAATTTTATACAAACTTCATATATCAGCCTACTATCATGTGAAAAATTGTGAAAATCTGTCCAACCATCTCTGAGTAATCGTGCTCACAAAATTCGGGAGGAATAATAATAATAATAACTAGATGCGATCTCGTTGCAAGCAACGAGTAGGTCTTCCGTCCGATATCTGATGGAATAAGATCTGTGTTGGGATAATTCCACTGATAGGATAAAACATGTCAAAAAGGCACAAGAATTCTGCAAAATATGTTTAGAAACACAAAAAAATGTAGGATTTATCAATTCCAATCAACTTACGGTTCTACTTCTTCACTTCCGGTGCGACCGTATGTGCTCAAAACTACTCTATATCAAGCATGCAGTAATAATCCCTGAAAGTTTCGATGGAAAATACTCATTTTTAGACAACTTCCGGTTTGAACGAACCGTACTTCCTGTGGAAATATTAAGATGCTAC
>NW_026932896.1:0-55188 GCF_032062105.1 Saccostrea cuccullata
GTCAATTTAAATTCTATTCTATTTATTTCCTCTTCGAGAAATGATATTTCATTTGCAATCAAATCATTCGCGTAAGACCCCATGTCAAACAGTTTACCCAATGGCATGCAATAAAGTCAAATGTAGAAAGTCAAACAATACAAATGGTCAGCAATAAACAAAACAAAGAAGCGAACACCGCTGCCACCAAATAATGTAATGTGTAATTGAGTTCTTATACGCTTACTTTGTTTAACAATAATAAAATGGCAAACAATTTTTCTCAATCACTGATTAGATTTATATTATTTATCAAGTATCCCTGCCTTGGGTATAAATCACGAAAGAATAAAAAATACAACAAGCAAATTACAGCGAAGGTAAACCTAACTTCTTATAAAATAGATGCACAAGTACCAAGGACAGGTCGGCTCTATTCGGGCCCCAACCCTGGCACCTTTGAACTTCCTGACAAATTGTCAGACCTTTGGCTTATGGCTTGCCAAACTATCATATCATACCATTGAACAGCTTCAGCTCTATTCGGGCCACTGATCAATTGTATGAGTCCAGAAGTTAAAACTAGAAACAATTATAACCTATCTCCTTCTTCGCTGTACCAGGAATGACGCTGTCTCTCAGTGTCTCTTACATTTATACTATTGGGACGGTCTATTATAAAGGGGTGTCGGGTTATTCCATTATGAATCTGATTAGGGTCTACAAAACGTTTGAAGAAATAGATCAAAAACATCACATTTACATGTGATCGACGCGATCGCGATGTATATTGAGAGTGGTGGAGCGGATCTTACAAAAGGACGACAATTTTCCTTTGCAATATTTTAACAATATACCCCTATCTAACATGTACCCTAAACTAGTCTAAATATTAAAATAAAATTTAATTTTGAAGAGTATACACCTTTAATATCCCATCAGAAAAACACCTTTTAACGTTTCATGTTGGAAAACTATTGCCGTATTGGTACAGGCTTAAATATTAGGGACTTATAATCGATATGTTTGTTAAGAAACTAAGTTTTTTCTCTGTGATAAATGTTTGAAATTTTGGGGCATTTATTTCTTGATAATTCTGCCGGATTGTAAATTAGGCAAGTCGATAGGTCAGCAGCTAAGGAGGCTTAATACGCGTGCAAATCTCGTGCACATCTGTCTCTGTGTCTGACGCTAAGGAGGCCAAATATGCATGAAAATCTCGTGCGGCTGCCTTTGTCTTTGACGTCAGTGTGCGAGGACTTTTGAAATTGGCATGGACGTCCTCGTGTAATTTAAATCTATTAGTCTACATTTTTATTGTCTAAGTCCATAATTTTAATTTGCAATGAAATGGAAATATAAGGAATCACTGTCTAGTTTTGAAAGTATGCCAGGGACATCAACAATAGTGGGAAACATGGAATAATTTTAATATAACGGGCTTCGCCCGTTATGCAAATTATCCCATGTTTCCCACTATTGTTGATGCCCTGGAATACTCTCAAAACTAGACAGTGATTCCTTAAATCAATTAAAATCAGTGAATTAGGAGATTCAGATATTGATTAAACTAATTTGTAAATGAAAATAAATTCCACATGTTGGGAACAGCGATAAAAACTCCGGATGTGTCAAACGTCAAAACACGTGGATAGAAAAAAAAATCTGCGTCGAACTTCACCATGTGTCTGCAACGTCAGTCTGCAACGTCACATTTTTATGACGTTATTTCTTTGTTTTAGTAAAAATGTCATAAGGACCCTTTTCTCATGGGCGCAATCATAATAATAATAAAATAGTGAAGAAGACATTAAATTCAAGTTACTGGCCCTTAGAATATCTATAAATAATATTTTATTTAATTAGAGAATACATATTTTGTTGAGAAAATATTACTTGTTCTGTCTCTCACTGCATACAAACTATGTCACATTGTAAGAAATGACGTCATATTGACAAGTGTATTGCGATCAGTGAATTGTTTATAGCTTGTTATATGGTATTTTACTAATGGCAAACAACACGCTGTAGTAGGTTTTTATGTAGTTTGATGATTTCTTACTGGTTAAATAAGCAGATAAACTCATTTTGTGGAATTTTAAAGAAATGTCGTATGACGTATATTGTGTATGATGTCATAGTCAAGTTTTCCCGTAAAAATTAGGCTCCGCCTCCTTTTTGTAACCTAAACTGTGCTGCGAATGTTCCATACCCAGTCAATATGTTTGAGGCTGAGGTGACTTTAGAGAAAGAAATTATACATCTAACAAAGGTTTTAAATAAAAAGGCTAATTTTGACCTTGATCTAGAGATTTTGTTCAAGGTCACTGCACATCAATTGACAACTATAGCTAGTACTCGGTGAGGGAAGTGTGGGCAACATTGGTCAAAGGACAGAGAAGCTCCGGAAAAGGATTTTTCATCTAATTCTGCTATGACCTAGAAATGGTTCAAAAGCACAGCATATCCTTTACCAAAAGGCACTCTGTGAGTGAATTATGAACACAATAGACCCATGGAGAGATAATATGCTCCGAATAAGAAATTTAATAGTAAGGTCATTTTTACCTTGACCCTTGATCGATAAACTTTGTTGAAGGTCACTGCTTAGTAGGTGAAGTATGAGCCACATTGGACCGATAGAAGAGAAAATATGCTCCGACCAAGAATTTTCACATTATTCTTTGGCCTTTACCTCTGAGCTAGAAACATGGTTCAAGCTTAAGGTCACTGCATACCCTTCACCCAATGGTACTCTGTGAGTGAGGTATGAGTCTTGCTCTGTCTGTCCATCTGTTTGTCCGCAAAAACTTTAACATTGCCCATTACTTTAAATTTAGTGAAACTATGACTTACATATTTCGTATGTGTATTCCTTGTGACAAGACCTTTTTTTTGGTACCAGCAAATTTGACCATTTGACCTTGACCTCTGAGTGTGACCAACTTTTACATATTTTTTTTAACTTTTACTTTGGTCATGTCTTTTGAACAGTAAATACCAAAACATTTAAACTTCAAATATATATTAACGTTGGATCTCCTTTCATTTGAAGTCAACAACCTTGACCTTTTAACCTTGACCTTGGAGATTTCCATACTTCTGAAAAAACTTTTACCTTGGCCATAACTTTTAAATGGTAAGGGATACGGCTTTCATACTTCATATATGTAATCCATGTGAAAAGACGTTTTATTGGGTTTCAAGAACTTTGACCCTTTCACATTGACCTTAAAGTTTGAAGTACTTTTAAAAGTAAACCTTGACTATAACTTTAAAAGGGTTAGGACTAGTGCTTTCATACCTCCCAAATTTATTCCAGTGACAAGACTTTTTTTTTGATAGCAAGACCTTGGACCCTTGAGTTTGATTAATTGATTATATACTGTTTAACGTCCTTTTCCAGAATATTTCACTGATATTTAGATGTCACCATTGCCGGTGAAGGGCTGCAAATTTAGGCCTATGCTCGGATCTTATGGTCTTTGAGCAGAGATTGATCTTTATCGTGCCACACCTGCTGTGACACGGGGCATCAGTTTATACGGTCTCATCCGAAGGACCGCTCCATTTAGTCGCCTTTTACGACAAGCAAGGGGGTACTGAGGACATCTTCTAACCCGGATCCCCACTGGGTCCCTCGAGTTTGACTTACTTTTAAAAATTTTTGACCTTGGTCATAACTTCTGAACGGTTTGGGGTAGGGCTTCCATACTTCACATAAATATTCTATGTGGCAAGATCTTTCACTGGAATTCAATTACCTTGACCTTTTGACCTTGAACTTGAAGATTTTTGTTCTTTGGAAAGACTTTAACCTTGACCAAAATTTTGGAATGGTAAGGGATAGGGTTTTCATATTTCACACGTTTAATTCTTTTGAAAACTCTTCATTGGATACCAAGAACTTTAACCCTTTGACCTCCGAATTTAACTTATTTGAAAAAGCAACCCTTCTCTATTACTTTTTGAGGGTTTGGGCTAGTGCTTTCATACTTCACATAGTTCATCCTTGTGACAAGGCCTTTCATTTGATAGCAAGACCTTTGACCTTGGAGTTTGACCAATTTTTCAAAATTTTTATTCTTGGCCATAACTTCTGAACGGTTAGGGTTAGGGCTTCCATACTTTATATATGTATTTTTTTGACAAGGATACCAATGACAATGACCTTGAAGATTTCGTACTTATGAAAAAAATTAACCTTGGCCTATTTTCATACTTTACAATTTGTATTTCCAGTAAGAATACCTACTTATGGGAACAATATATTAAAGAAGAAAGTATAGTTTCCATACAAATTTTGCCCAGTGATTTTCTAAAAAATGAAACTGGTGTAAAAGTTGAAAACTCATACTTTTTAAATAATTAAATTCAATGCAGAAAAATCATATGTCATTTTTCTCACATGTGCTTTAAATGCTAATTATGACGTCATAAACATGTGCATTTTCCCGTACTTTCTTAAAAAGTTGCAGAAGACATCAATTTTCAATGGAATTTTCTTTCAGATAACATTGTCCAAAGGCATCGCCCGCAAAAGATCTTGAGATACTGTAGATGACTAAATTTTCGCGACACCTTATTTTCGCAAGTTGATCGGTGACTCTTAATAAGCGATACAAAATTTTCACGAATTGTTTCTTGCGCTATATAATCTTAAGAAATGCTATTATACACGAGAATTAAGTACAGGTCTCTGTAAGAATCAGACAAAAGGTGAATCATGAGGGTTCTCAGAATTGGATGATTTTAAACACATAGGTTTTTCTTGCACTATTAACCACGTATGTAAAAGGAAAATTATTTTAGGTCCTGGTTACTAAGGAAACATGGCCAAAGAAATTTTCCCTAGCAACCGGTCAATTTTCCATGTGAATGGACAAATATATCACTAAACGAAGAGGCTTGAAATTGAATGTGAATATTACCAGACGGGTTCTTAAATAATGTTATCATAAAGATAAACATTTCAAGTGATAAAACCATGTAATACATAGAATTTCTATTTTAAGATAATTTTTTACGGGCAATGGAAGATATTCATGTTTTGCATTTTTTTTGCTGATTCAGCATTTTTGTTAATTTTGGCAATTTTCAAGGCCATATATCTCAAAATTCTCGCACAATACAAGAGTATGGTATATTTTACATAAAGGCAGAGGATTATCTTTTTTGGAATTTAAATTCAAAAACGTGTGTTTTTTAATATTTACAATCGGCTGCCTAGCAACAAAAATGGATGTTTTGGTTAAGAGAAAGAGACAAACTGTCAAATATGCGAGTTATTTATGGAATTAAATCTTATCGGTGGATACCAAAATCATTTTTTAAGTAAAAACCTATTTCTGAGACTTCTTTATGTATCCAGGAATATTTTGCAAATACTAATCGCCATAGCAACAGAAAATTCCCCATAGCAACAAAGAAAATAAATCCACATTTGACATGCACTCATTCACATATTTGATTATTTTCGTCTAGAAATGATGACTTGGTAAATATTAAAAAAAATAGTGTTGAACTTAAACAATAGTAGTTTTTTTATCTTAATTAATGCATTGCAATATTACTGATCTTATAACATTAATAAAATTATACATTACAAGGAGCTAAAGTTATTCTCTAAAGTGTCTGTACATAAGCATTTTAAGACCAATTCCGTACTTTTCAAAATTGGTTGGCAACTCATAGTTACAGATTTGGATTTTTTCTATCATAATTTTAAACAAATGTGAGATTGATTGTGAAATGTAGAAGTAATTCTGAATAATAACCTCGGTTGCCATGGAAACGGGATACAAACTATCTCATTTATGTAAAGCATGAAAATCTGCTCTTTTCATGAAGATGTCCAGAAATGAAAGGAGATAATTAAATTATTGTTTATTTTTTTAACCAGTGCTAGAGATTCAAACAACAATGTTTACGGTTCAATTTTAATTTTACACTTGTTAGTGGTCATGTTAGCAGCTGCAGATCTGTAGCTCTCCGAAAAAATAATTTGACAGATCGGAGAGCTAAAGTGCCACCCACTGAGAAAACTGTATATTTATTGCGCACAAAAAAATGCGCTGTTTATCGATTTATTTCTCCATGTTTTTAAAACTATACTCTCAAAATATTATTAACGGTGATTTCCAAGCATAATTTTTCACTGTTTCCACAACAAAACATACCTTATAGATGTTGTTTATAGCCCTCCTGGCCCTGAAATCGAGATCATCGAAAATTTTGTCTGTTTATACTGCCATTTTGGTTTGTAAGACAATTCGACCCAACACGCTTCGTGTAGATGTCAACTACGAAAGAACTTAAATGAAGAGTACGCAATTTTTTGAAATCTACATTTTTTGCAATTGAGTTAAGAATTTGGAAGAATTAATCCATACAAAAGCGCAATTTTTGTGCGCAATAAATAATTAGGTTTTTCAATAGGTGGCATTGTAGCTCTCTGGTCTATCGATATATTATTTGGAGAGCTACAGTTCTGCAGCTATCATGTTAGGTACTGGAAAATATGAAAATATGGAAAATTTTGCTGTTTTTAAAGGCATAGTACAAAAAAATACAATCATTTACAAATGAAGCATAGAAAAATGAAGGTCAATATCTTATTATATTAAACAGTTTAAATAATAAATCGGTGGGCAAATGATATGCATAAAAGAATTTTAAAGGCGAATATTAATTTTTTCTGCATATGAAGCATTTTTGCTTCCCAGTTACTTCTAAGGGATTACTCTACATGTATATATAATTTTTTTAAATAAATAATTATTTCACGCCGGGAGCAAGCCCCTGTGCTTTTTTCTTTCCATTTTTGGCTTTCATGCATTTAACCCGAGATTCCTCTGCTTTGAAAATTGTGACACCTGAAGGGGCCTCTGCCCTGACTCTCCCCTGACCCCGGTACATTTCACAATAAAAATATTACATGAAACACGTTGATGAGAGACAAAGGTCAGGTCAGACAGTGACAGACACAATCTCTAAGTAACACTGTATGTATACTTAGAGTAGCTTACTTAGACGGTTAGATGTTCAAACTACCATGATTTACAATTTTTACCGCACTAGGTTTTCCTCATGAGCAATCTTTTTATGGAGATAAGAAATGCATCTTGGTGTACAGGGGCAAGCTCCAGCTGTTTAAAAAATATTTATTGAAAAATCATTATTTGTATAATTGGTATACATGTATATGATATTTTAAATTTTATTTTTTACAATAAAAGCACACTTTCAGCCAGATAGCATCAAATTTTATTTTAATGCAAAAATACATTTCCTTTATTTCCCTTAACTGTAACTGTAAAGTTGGGAGGTGTCATTTAATAAACATTTCTTACAGTGATAAGTTACGTTAAAAAAAACTGGGGGGGGGGGGCAGCCCCCACCCCCAGGGCCCCCTCTTGCTTCATTTCTGGTTTGAAACAATTGTCCAAATTGGGTTTGATAAATCTACAATACATCAATAGGAAATCAATGCCCTAAGCAGGACAAATACAGAAAAATTGCCTGCAATTGTCCAAAGTCAATACTTGCCATATAAATATGGGACTAAAAAAAATTCTAGCCTAATATTTTGCACTGTAAATTTCTATCCCTAGCATTCATAGCATTATTAATCACTTTGCTTGAAATGATATATTTTTACCAAGCAATGAATTTCAAAAATCAACATACATCTTTCGAAGTCTACAGTCGCCTGCGTGGCGCAGTGGTTAAAGCGTCTGCTAGAGAGTCGCGAAGTAAGGAGTCAATCCTTACGTCCCGGGCTCGAATCTCACTGTGGGACGTGGAGACCGGTCCTTCGGATGAGACCCGTGTTGCAGTAGGTGCTGGCACGAAAAATGATCCCTCCCTGCTCAATGGCCCTCAGTGCCAATGTATAGGACAAAATTTGCAGCCTGACCGGCAAGTTGTGACGCCTCCATGTGAGTGAAAAATTCTTCTCGAGAGAGACGTTTAAAAATATACATAATCAATCAATTGAAGTGTACGAATTCTCTTTAATTTTGCGTGTGTTCTTTTTAAACTTTTAATTTCAAAAGATTAGTCAAACAATGATATATATATATATATATATATATATATATATATATATATATATATATATATATATATATATATATATATATATATATATATATATATAACATTAATAATAAAACATGCATCATTTCATTAATAATACAGTCCACATATGTATACAATTATATAATAATTTAAGTTGAACGTTGGTCTTTTATAAATTTTCTTGACTTGATTTTAAAATTTTGAAGTGATGGAGACATTCTTACATTTAAAGGTAAATTGTTCCACAAAACCGCACCTGAATATTGAAAAGAATTTTGAAATATTTTGGTTTTGTGCTTTGGAACACTTTAGTCAAAATTAGATTCAGATCTGAGATGGTACGAATTGGTTGATTGGTAGTTGAACATTTCAGACAGGTATATATATATATATATATATATATATATATATATATATATATATATATATATATATATATATATATTGTAAAAATTGTACAACAAAACATCTGCACACCGCACTATGTACCCTTTTCTGAATACATAAAACATTATGGTAATACATTGTGAATTAGGTGAATTTCCTCTTGAACTGGTCAGGGAAATGAAAATCCTTTAACATTGGGTTTTTTTTTCTTTTTAAGTAGTAATAGTTGTACATGAATTTCATTGGCTAGGCTTAGCAAAATTGTACATGTTCAATAGAAACTGTAACACAATGTACATATGTGCTTTACTCCCGAAGACCAAGTGCCCTCAAATTAGTACAGTTACTTAGTCATGTTATTACACAGAATAAAAAAGAATTATGTAATCTAGGAAAATTTGTGCAACTAGCGAGTGCATCAAGAACAGTGCCTTTCACTTGTTTATACATTATAGAAAATATAATATGGCCGTATTTGTCGCCATCTTTTGCTTTTTGTAAGCCGTATGTAATTTTTTATAAAGTTTATGTTGTATCTAGTCAGAACTAAAGTTTTCTTTGTGACCTATTTTCTATGGGGGAAATCAGAACGTATGTGTTCATATCTTGTAAAATGTATATATTTATATGTGCGTGCAAAATGTTTGTTTTGTTTTTTGCTGATTTCCCCCCTTGTTTGTAAAACTTAATTTTTCGACATTTACTATTGAATAAATGATATTTTCATTCTCACAGATATTTGTCCTGTCGTAATTGAAATAGAATTCTGAGCAAAACAAGGCTGCGGTGAGCTGTTTGTATCTAGGAAATAGTGAGAGACATAAAATATAATATGTACATGATGTACTATACATGTTGCATGTTAAATCATTACGTGTATTATACATGTTATATTTGTTATGAAACGTGTATAATTGTGAGATATATGTCTCTTGATTTCAATAAACTGAACTAAACTGAGATAAAATAAATAGAATGCCTAATGTCATCAATGTACCTTAATTTTCATAGAATAAATTCATTTTCAATTAATAGAAAAAAAATGGTTTTTTTTTTTCATATTTGCAAAATCTGATTTCTACTTCATGCACTATTTAGAATACCTGTACCCTCTAGATTTTCTGACTTCTGAAAAAGTACGTTAACTTTGATAATTACATCACGACCGAGTAGCACGGATATGTAAGATCTACGTCTACACTTGTCGGATCTTTACAGCAAAATACATTGAAGTGATAAGCGATCTGCTCCTTATATATGGGTTGTAGGGAGAGCTTGGAAGAACAGGAAATATGGCGGACTTTGTCTTTTTACGAGTAGTGTTCAGCTTTAATCACGAAACTTGTTATTTGACTCACCTTAAATAGTACTTATCTGGAAGAACTTAAGTTATATTTGATACATGTATCACTTGAGAAATAAGACCCCCTCCCTTTTTGGGGTAGGTTGGGACCACAAATACATTCAATCTTTCCAAGGCTAAACTGAATTTTGCTTTGATCCCAGCTAAGGTGCTCAGGTGAGGGATGTGGTCCCTGCATGGGGCTTTTGTTTCAAATTTAAATTGATGCATATTCTTTTCTGCTTAATTCCCTAGCACTGCTCTTTTTGGAAAAATAAAGTTTGAAAAATTTGAAATGTGAAAATCTTTATTAATTATGACCAAAACAATGTCTTTATATTGATCATCTGAGTGAGTTATATAGAAATGTGATTTTTTTTAAATATAGGATAAAATAAAAACATGCATATTTTATAGTTGAAGGCTTGTTGTGGTTTCGTCCCTGGAAAATGTTTCAAGGCTCTTTTCTCTAATATTTTGTTGTGTATTCCAACCTTTATATGTAACTGTGAGAATGACATTGAAAGAAAACTCGTCTAACTTTTATGATCTGGAACCTTGCCACTTGTTTGTTTAGGTACAAATGTTAACTATAACACTCTAAACATGTTAAAATATGCCATATTTTTTTTCAAACTTTATGACATGTTGCCATGGTAACAATGACACATAGCAACCAATGTTTTGCATAACTTTCAATAACAGTGTCAAAGACTCTAAAGGGAGTTTTAAGAAATTCAGAGACAGTACATATACATACCACATGTATAGCTCCTGTATAAATGTTCAGGTCATTATAGATGATGGCGCTTAATAACTTTTCATTATAGTTACATGCCATGGGTTTACCTTACAAGCATTTTAGGATTATTGCATCATCAATGAATGTCCCCTACCGGGTTCCCCCTTTTCTTTTCTCTAGAATGTCATTTTATAAAATGCAAAAGTTATGACTGTTATATATGTATGTATTTAGGTCGGGCTCGGTATACCGAGTTTCCGGCCAGTAATAAACGAGTAGCCATCTTTGATGTGTGTTCCCTGTCTCGTCGGATACATAACATGGTGTCAGAAGTCGGACCAAGCCACGTCCGTCTGTAAGAAACAACTCTAGAAAGTCAGTAAGCATCCTGTCAATCAATTTACAATGTCTATTCCGTTCGAACAACCCTCCATGGACTGGTCTCACCCAGAAACCTACAGTGAATTTCTGCGGTTCAGACAGCACGTGGACTTCGTTTTCAAAGGACCTCTGTGCAAATCTGACAAGAAGGACAAAGCCGGCTGGCTAGGAATTTGGATTGGGAAACACGGCCGCGAGGTATATAAAACGTTTGATTGGGAGCAAGGAGATGCAGATGACCCCAAGAAAATTTTGGACAAGTTTGAAGCATACGTAAGACCTCGGAAAAACAAGAGAGCTGCAAAATTTAAAGTTTTCCAGCGTAAGCAGCAAGAAGGCGATCCATTCGACAACTTCATCAAAGACCTGCGTCTAATTCTTATGGATTGTGAGTATGCTGACACTGATGACATTTTGATTGATGCAGTTATCGCTGGAGTGTCTCATAAGAAAGTTCAAGAACGACTTCTTGACCAAGGACAAGGTTTGACTCTTGCTAAAACCCTCGAAATAGGCCGTCAGTATGAGATGTCCCAAAAACAATTAAAATTGATCCTTGGATCAGAGGAAATTTCAATCTCCAAACTCGCAGTTAAGCAGAAACCGGAACTAAGACGACAGGAGAGTAAAACAAAACGTAAACCTGAAAAAGTGAAAAACCCCTGCACACGCTGTGGATTGGATGCCAATCACGCCAAATGTCCAGCGATTGGAACACTGTGCAGTTATTGCAAGAACCCAGACCATTGGCTAGCTGTCTATCGGAAGCGCAACCGAGCCAAGATGTACTCACTAGACCCAGAGGGCTCATCCGGATCTGAGGACAGTGATGAGAGTGAAAGTACCATCATAGACATTCTTGCTACCAGTGATGGGAAAGCTGACACTTATAAATCAGACAAATGGCTCACTACACTGTACATTCAGAACAAGCCAATAGAGTTCCGTATTGACACAGGAGCTAAATGTAATGTAATCGTCAAGGCACAGTACACAAAAGCAGAACTACATGGAAATAAACAGAAATCACATAAAATACTGCGTTCATTTACCAACCACACCATTCGTCCAGAATTTTGTGTCGACTTACCGCTTGCTAGTCGTGTTGGTGACGCACAGATTAGCACCAAGTTCGAAATAGTCAACGTTCCCCAGGAAAACGTTATCACAGGTTCTACAGCTGAAAAACTTGGTATCATTACACGCCTTGACACTGCTGCATGCAACTCTGTACAGTTAGAACAGTTCAGTGACTTCCCCGATCTTATTCGTACTACTGGTACCCTCCCAGGAGAACATACCATTAAAATTGATCCTAACGCCAAAGGTGTGATCCATCCAGTGCGCCGTCAACCAGCTTCACTTAAGCCACAAATCATTGATAAACTGAGAGAAATGGAAGCAGATGGATTCATCACCCCTGTTGAAGAGCCTACTGACTGGGTTAGCTCTATGGTCGTGAGCCTCCAGAACAACAAAGTGAGAATTTGTATTGACCCCAAAGACCTTAACGAAGCCATCAAGAGAGAACATTACCCCATGAAGACTGTAGAGGAAGTGTCATCCTCTATCCCGGGTGCAAATCTGTTTTAAGTTCTCAATGCTAAATCTGGCTACATGCAAATCAAACTCGACAATGAATCATCTTATCTCACTACCTTTAATACACCCATTGCCCGTTTCCGCTGGCTTAGACTTCCATTCGGTATAAAATCGGCCCCAGAGATCTACCAACGATTCATGGATCAAATGCTGGAAGGAATTGAGGGAGCATTTGCCATCATGGATGACATTCTGATAGCAGGCCATGATCGTGAGCACCATGACAGTATATTCCGAGCTGTAATCAGAAGAGCAACCGAGTACAATTTGCGTCTAAACTATGACAAGTGCAGAGTTCGCAGGACATCAGTACCATATGTAGGACATATCATCAGTGCTGAAGGCGTCAGCCCTGATCCGGAAAAGATACAAGCAGTGTGCAACATGCCAGCACCCAACAACAAGGAAGCAGTAAGGAGATTCCTCGGACTTGTACAGTACCTCTGTAAATTTATCCCAAATATGAGCCAAATAGATGCGCCTCTGAGACAACTTCTTAAATCTGACATTCCATTTCAATGGGACAAAGCACATCAGGAGAGTTTTGACAAACTAAAAACAGCTTGTACGTCTGCTCCAGTCTTAGGTCTCTATGATGTGAACAAGCCAACAGAAATCCAGTGTGATGCCTCAAAAGACGGACTAGGTGCTATCCTCATCCAAGAAGGCCGGGTGATTGCATACTCATCCCGGGCACTTACAGATACGGAAAAACGATACGCTCAAATAGAAAAAGAGATGCTCTCAGTCGTACATGGAGCATCAAAGTTTCATTGTTACATATTTGGAAAGCCAGTAACTGTCTACAATGACCACAAACCGCTGGAACAGATTTTCAAAAAGCCCATCTTGTCTGTGCCCATGAGAATTCAGAAAATGCTTCTCAAGCTTCATTGGTATGACATAACCTTCAAATATCGGAAAGGCAAGGACATGGCAGCGGCTGATGCATTGTCTCGAGCTTACTTGCCAAACAACGGACCAGATCTCGATGTAGCTGACATCAGAGCCTTTGACCTACTATCTGTCAGCAGAGAGAGGCAAGAATAAATCAAAGAGCGGACCCTTGTAGAGCTACAAGGACTATACACTGTCATTGTCTGGCCTGACACAAAGAACGAAACTCCTCTCAGCGTGCGGGACTACTGGACCTCCCGCAGTGAACTATCTGTAATAGATGGTGTGATATTTAAGGGCATGCGCATTGTGATCCCGCCGACTCTACGGTCACACATGCTTAGCCTTATACACCAGTCTCATCTTGGAATTATAAAGTGCAAGCAGCGAGCACGGGAAGTTATGTACTGGCCTGGAATGAACTCCGAGATTGAACAACTTGTTAAAGACTGTGAGAAGTGCGCCACATTCCAAAACAAACAACCACCGGAACCCTTAAATCCAACACCAGTCCCAGACTTACCTTATGCAGTAGTAGGGTGCGACCTATTTGACTTTGAGTCCAAGAAATACATTGTGGTAGTCGACTACTACTCGAAGTATATTGATTGTGTGGAGCTTCAGTCCCAGTCATCATTTGCCACCATAGAAACCTTAAAATGCATATTTGGAACCCATGGAATCCCCAGAGAAATCCGATCTGATAACGGGCCCCAGTTCAGTTCATGCGAATTCCGCAACTTCTGCCATGAACTGGACATCAAACACGTCACGTCAAGTCCACACTTCCAGAGCTCAAATGGGGCAGCAGAGCGTGCCGTTCAAACTGTGAAACGTCTATGGAGAAAGTCGGTGGACAAACAGCTTGCCCTTCTAAACTATAGAACCACACCGATAGAAGAAATTAACCTGTCTCCATCGCAGCTACTTATGGGAAGGAGACCACGTAATACGTTACCTGCAGCATCCGATATTCTGCGACCGAAAGGCCAAAACCATGATATTATTAAGCAGAGTCTACAGTCAGCCAAGGACAAGCAGAAAACTGCTTTTGACATCAAAAACAGAAGCAAAGAACTGTTACCTCTATATCCGACAGATCCCGTGCGAATCATGCCACAACAGGGAGGAAAAGAGTGGGTCCCAGGAACT
This sequence comes from Saccostrea cuccullata, assembly GCF_032062105.1. Classification (NCBI taxonomy): domain Eukaryota; kingdom Metazoa; phylum Mollusca; class Bivalvia; order Ostreida; family Ostreidae; genus Saccostrea; species Saccostrea cuccullata. The sequence continues at coordinate 14,565 of NW_026932896.1, forward strand.
ATCGTACGTCATCATGAAGCACCTCGGTCATATATCGTGCAAGTTGGAAATCGCCGGTTGCGTCGGAACCGCAAACACTTGAGATCATCAACTCACAAGGCCAATGAAGCAGTAAACAACTACGCAGATAATGGAAAATTTCATGATGAAAGTCCGTCCAAAGATAATTTGCAGGAGCCAACGGCATTGCAGGAGCCAACCAACTTGACCCATACCCCAGCGATCGAAACAGAAATCTCTGATGCTTCCCAAAGAGCCGACACCAGCATCGCCCCAAAGACCACAAGATCAGGGAGACACATCATTCCACCCAAAAAGTTGGATCTGTGAAGTGATTTGTACGGTGAATGTAAAGTGATGTGAAATGTGTATATGTAGTGAAAAAGAAAATTGTCATTTGTTTAGTATTACAGAAATATGTGCCATTGTTCTATTTTTGTTTCTTCGCATTTTATATCATTATGCTTTATCATTTGTATGTAGGCATGTAGCCTGATTAACTTTAATTTTCAATTTCTCAAAAAAAAAAAAAAAAAAAGATGACTGGTATTTTGGACTCTTAAAGCAATACTGTATCGAACATTTTCTTGTAACATGCTGACATACTAAACTTTGTTTTTATGTGTGAAAAGGGAGATGTTATATATGTATGTATTTAGGTCGGGCTCGGTATACCGAGTTTCCGGCCAGTAATAAACGAGTAGCCATCTTTGATGTGTGTTCTCTGTCTCGTCGGATACATAACAATGACCAAGGTAAAAGTGTTTGATGTTAAAATTTTGAGGTTATGCATGACTTTAATCTAAAACAAAAATAAATAAAACACATAACGGAAATTCAACTCATTTTTTCAACATCTTCTTTTGGCTTCATGTTTATCATGTTGACCTTTGGAATTTAGCGCAGCACGAACCCGATCTTAAACCATTATGAAAAAGTTAAAACGCCATAAATCTATCAAAAATCGATGAAGCGTAACGACATTCTAACTTAATCTGTAACTCACTAAGATGCACTCACATGCCGAAATTCAGCTCAATATCTGCAAGCGTTTAGAAATTAAGTGCGGAAACCCAAGTAGGACAGACTTACACACAGACATGGGGACAGCTAGTCCGACGGACAGACTCAGAGGAAACCTATAGCCCTCCAGTTTCACCGGATGGGGACTAATAAAGTACAAAAAATTTACTGATGCTCGTAAATTACTGTGGTCTGTCAAACACTGAATAATCTTTACAAACATATATGAGTGCGTGTCAAAAGTGGATTTATTTTCTTTGTTGCTATGGGAAATTTTCTGTTGCTATGGCGATTAGTATTTGCAAAATATTCCTGGATTCATAAAGAAGTCTCAGAAATAGGTTTTTACTTTAAAAATGGATTTTCGTATCCACTGATAAGATTTAATTCCATAAATAACTCGCATATTTGACAATTTGTCTCTTTCTCTTAATCAAAACATCCATTTTTGTTGCTAGGCAACCGATTGTAAATATTAAAAAACACACGTTTTTGAATTTAAATTCCAAAAAGAATATTCCTTTACGTAAAATATACCATACTCTTGTATTGTGCGAGAAGTTTGAGATATATGGCCTTGAAAATTGCCAAAATTAACAAAAATGCTGAATCAGCAAAAAAGGCAAAACATGTATATCTTCCATTGCCCGTAAAAGAAATATCTTAAAATAAAAAATTCCATGTATTACAAGGTTTTATCACTTGAAATATTTATCTTTATGATAACATTATTTAAGAACCCGTCTGGTAATATTTACATTCAATTTCAAGCCTCTACGTTTAGTGATATATTTGTCCATCCACATGGAAAATTAACCGGTTGCTAGGGAAAATTTCTTTGGCCATGTTTCCATAGTAACCAGGACCCAAAATAATAATCATTTTACAAACGTGGTTCATAGTGTAAGAGAAACCTATGTGTTTAAAATCATCGAATTCTGAGAACCGTCATGAATCACTTTTATACACATATAATCTGATTCTTACAGAGACCCGTACTTAAATTTTCGCAAGCACACTGTCTCGCGTAATTACGAGAAAATAAAGTTCTCGCGAATAAAAAGTGATTTACAGTATGTGATTTGTTATTGCATTTTGCTCAAAATATCAAAAAATTAACGTGGGCGACGGATGTGGACACTGTTTTCTAATGGAAAATCACCCTAGAAATGTGCCATTTTAAGGCTTTTTTCTGTTGAAAATAAAGAAATACATCACATTATTGACGTCATACGTGCATAATGGTAAACATTCCCGCCGTAATCTTTCCTGATTTATAAGAATCATTTTTAACTAATATTCAAGCCAGTTTCAAACCTTTTTGATATCATTACATATTTAATGTGCAATAAAGCTAAAACGATACCTTCTTCTTTGCATTTAAGGTAATTCCACCCTCCTATGATGTCATAGGTTTTTGCAAAAACTGTAATTAGTTTAAATTCATACCTTATAGAAACATATTTCTTGGAAGAATGCTTTAAAATAGGTGTAATGATAAATATTGTTTAGCTAAAGAATTTAAAAAATGCATATTTTCTATATTAAACAATTATTCAATTTCTAAAAAATGTTAACAAGGGCAATACCTCCTTCTAAGGTCTCTTCATTCAGGCATTTGCTTTAATGTAAAATAGTTTCCCTGCCATTCACAATTCAAAAGTATCTTTAAAGTAGGAAGTATTTAGGAACAATCAGCATCAGAATTATGCATTTTAACCAGTTTCTACATATTTTTCTCAATACTGTTTACAAAAAATGTACAATTTTTTTATGTTGACATACATTTCTGTTTATTTATGTTTAGCATCTTAAATAATATGGTGACCTATACATTTTTTGCAATTAACGAAAAGTTTAAAGTATATTAAATGAAAATAAATGCAGTTTTTGTACTTTGAACCTATAAAATTGTGAGGGTGGAAACTCCTTAAAAAAAGCTTAATCTTCGCTATTTTGCCAGACTGGGGCATCAGTGTTTCACAAACACATTTTGTTTCACTAAATGTATGTTAGTAGCATATATGAATAGCTGATATCTTTTAGGTTTAGTTACATCCCTAAATAACCTTAAAGCAGACCACACATGCGTTCTTTGGACACTCTGGTTGTTGGTTATTGGCCCATTCTATGAAATATGATTTTAAGAGGTGTCTGAGTTTATGCGGGATAAAGAATTTCATGCGGGATGAGTGTAATTCTGATAAAATATAAATACTGATTTTAAATGCAATTTTCATCTTTGCTATGTATTTCCTTATCTTTAGTGTTTTGAGGCTTTAATTCCAAAGTTACATAAAGTTTTGTCCAGACATATCTGAAAAAAGTAGAATTTTCAAATCATACCCCCACTGTCAGATCTAGAAACAGTGAAGGGTGTGTTATACCAGAAGAAGAATTATGTAGCATAAACTCATTTTCAGACTGTAATTTTACTTAAGATGAACAAATATATCATAGACGCTTCATAATAAAAGACTTTTTTTTTCAAAAGTTACACTTAATTAATAAAATTTCCAGATTAAAATACGTTACTCAATCCTAAGTGTGTATTTCTTTTATAAACAATTAATTTTAAATTTTTTTAATTAAAAATAGAAAAGAGTGGGCTAAAAATTTCTTTGATAGAAAATGACTTTAAACAATGTTGTACAAAAATAAAATACATAAAATATTTTTTACCAGTGCTATGTATTTCCTTATCTTTAGTGTTTTGAGGCTTTATTTCCAAAGTTACATAAAGTTTTGTCCAGACATATCTGAAAAAAGTAGAATTTTCAAATCATACCCCCACTGTCGGAAACAGTGAAGGGTGTGTTATACCAGAAGAAGAATTATGTGGAATAAACTCATTTTCAGACTGTAATTTTACTTAAGATGAACAAATATAACATAGACGCTTCATAATAAAAGACTTTTTTTTCAAAAGTTACAATTAATTAATAAAATTTCCAGATTAAAATATAAAAGTTCACGAGCTAACTACGTGTGTTTATTATGACGATCGGCAAATCTCCAATGAGTTCGTTGTGTGCCGAGATTCCCTAAAGCTATTTATATAGTAGAGTATATAGTGTCGTCCTAGTTTTCAGGACTCCTCTGTATTTTACAAGCTCTTGCCTAGTTAATTTTGCGCGCTTTCAAACAAAAGGTGTTTTCTCTCGAATAAACACTTATAAACAATTTGTGACACGTTTTTGTTTAGAATATAATCCACTCGATTTCTAGAGAACTTTTCATTATTGACATCGACTTCGTTCAGGAATAAGCTACAAAGGATTAAATGCTCATTTCAAATTAATAGGTTTATGCGTAAATGATCATTTCGATATTGTCCATTCATAGTTTTTAGAAACATTTACTCTTTAAATGTAATCATATTCTTGGATTATAATACGGCCCATAACTTTGGCGCGTGCACCAATGTTTGTTGTGAATAAATGTAGTAAGTTAGAATTTTACTGAAAGATGTTTAAATTGGATCTTACACCCCTTCCCGAATCAAGCAATTATCTTTTTTTGCTCATTAAATTCATTTTAGTTAATTTAAACCGCTCTTCAAATTCGATGCTATGTCAGCAATTTTCTTGAATAAGAGACTGAACATGACTTAATCAACATGTACAGGATATACATGTTTATACAAAGTTAATGTTCATATTTATCGATATAAAACACCTCTCGATGTTTCCTACAATTAATAAAATCAGAAGAAAAACCAAAACTGGTTTTCTTTGGCCTAACTTGATGAACAGTGCCAGGTAGTCATTCAAGCAGAACGATACCTTACCTGTAGCTGTCCAATAAGTTAACAATGGAAGTGTTCGACAATGGTGAAATGTTTTAAGGTGGATTATCCCTCTTATAAGAGAGATAACTCTTCTGATAAGAGAAATAACTTTCTTCAGACATTTTGTCATGAAATTCAGTGAATTATCATGTCAGAGTTTACATGTCTCATACATGGGAACCATTTTATGGTCAACTCAATCGAACTTATTCTATGGTACAAATGTTGATTTATAGTTTCTATTGCTAATATGTACATTAATGATTTATAATAATTTATTTAAAACATTTATACTCAGTTCCTTTAAACAGTGTAAATTGAAAAATCTCCATCTCTTAAAGTATATTTCTTTTAATTGTACAGAAATTTCAGATGCAGTATTGTTTATAAACATTTAATTAATATTTTGTTTCATTAAAAAATATTTTCAAGGGCGATAATGGAACGATAACTCTTGTTTATAGATGCGTGTTATTTTACATGCACAGAAAACAATTTGTAATTGTGATTTAAAAAGCAGCGCTTCAGTATGTTTTCTAATGGGAATTAGATAGGCATGAGAGTTAATATTATTTTTATATAAACCTCATATTTCTAATTTAATTGTGAGATAAAAAATAATAAATCTTTCTATTTACCATATCAAATTTTCTTCACATCATGATTTGACATATTATTCATTTCTGAAAAAGTAAGCAACGCTTCATACTTCAAACTATTTTCCATTTGAATTTAATGCTATAGTTGTTGCTGAAAATCAATGTCTGGATTTAAAAAAAAAAAGTCGCGAAATTTGGAGCAGAGGGATATTGCCCCTTAAGTAAGTTATAAGCCTCAAACTGACCATTATGTCAGATATTAGACTCTCCTCGGCGCTAACGCACCTCGGGTCGTCTAGAATATCTGACATAATGGGCAGTTTTCGTCTTATAACCATAACGTAAAATCTGTGTATTTTAACTAAAATAATATATCCCGTCTTTCCGTCCGTTCCGTTTTTCATTCTGTGTTCCAGCAAATAGGAAATTTCTTATGTTATTGGTCAGAATAACCATCAGGTCAGCAAAAATCATTCACACAATTTAAACTTTAACATTTATAAATTTAATCCCATTACCACATTTAATAAAAAAAACTTGGATACAAAAGAAAGATACACGGAGAGGTGAATATTAAAAGCTTAAACAATAAAACTGTTGCTCATGAAAAAAAAATATCAAACAAAAAAGAAAAGAAAACTTACATGCAATGAAAGTTAATTTTGTTTATTTTTCTAACATTACCCCCTATATAGATTATTGGCAGAAAAGAAATAAACACGCGTGATTAACTTTTATTTTATATTTTTAAGAAAAGGTCAGTGTTATATAATAAATACCACAAGTCGCTGGGGGTAACAACATAAATTTGAATCCCTCGAAAACAATTGTTAATCTCAGGTCGTTTTCGGTTGACAATGGGTTTATCAGGGTAAAAAATGCTACCCTCAACCAAAAGCATGCAGTATGAAAATAAACAAAAAATTTTAATTTCAAGGTGAAATGTATATTTACCAATCCAGTAGTTGTTCTTTGGATCCCCAAATCCTTTTTTGTAATCGTCCCATTTTCGATAAAAATTAGTTGATCCGTCTATTCTTTTCTGTAAAACCTACTAAATTGTTTAAATTTGTTAATCTGTGCTTAGGCATTGTTAGCATTTGTTTTTACAGAATTTTAGGTAATATCTATCATAAAAATGCAACAAATTGATGAAATTTGCTTTTAAATTTTTTTTTTACCGGTATAACAGAAAACTACAAACGTAATATTGACGAGGTATACCAATGGAAGAAAAAAAAAGCACATACAGTGTATGGGATAGTGTACGATAAGACCAAGTTAGAACTGAAGAAATGTAAAAACTCAGAACACATGTGAACGAGCCAAACCAATGAGGTATTTTAGGTAAAAAAAAGTCCAACATTTCGTTAAGGTAAAGTAAAAATATTGAACAATTTTTCAAGTCAATAATTCATGAAATTGTGGATCTTTACTTAAAGTTACATGTATTTAGCAACAAGTAACATAGTTTGCAGAGAATCCATTTACTTTGAAATTGAAGTACTGTTAATGTATTACAGTTTGCGTGTACGATATTGGGCGGAAATTTAGCGCTGTCTGAATGTGCTAGTTATAATTGTTAATATTTACATTCACTGTATTTTTTTACTAAGCCAACTGTGAAATTGATTTGAAAACCATTTTCGTGTATACTCAAGCGTTGAAATATACACGGAGAAACATACGTTAACGCGACGTCACAATAAGGCTACAGCGACGTTAGTAAAAGTATAACGATATAGGGCAGAGAGAAATTCAAATATTGAGAATATTTTTTGTGCTTATTAAAATGTAAAATGTAAATATAAGGAATGTTCTTACATGTAAGTTTAGTGTGAATTATTGGTGTGTGAATCACACAGACTTGCACGTAGGCATATTTTTCATGAAGCGCTAGCGCGCTTCATGAAATATGCCTACGTGACAAGTCAGTGTGATTCACACACCAATAACTCACACAAAACTTAAAAACATTCCTTAAAGACGTACAATACACTGGGGGAGATAACTCTTGCAATTTCAATTGAACGTTTGACGTGACGTCAAGTTTAACGCCAAAAATAAAGCGTCAAAACGACGAGTAAAACGATCCCGATGTATATCAATCATGAAAGAAAATTGGGATATGGCTTGGATGTGATTGTGCTTACCATACTCAATCAATAAGTATTTTTTTAATTAACCCGATTAAACACCGTAAAAGCGAGACATAAAATACCATCCCTGAATGTTTATTTCTTTTCATTTCATATGTACAATAAATTGTATTTTTGAACAAAGCGCAACATTTGTTTTTTATTCTGAAAATTTTATTTTACCTTGCCAAAATTCTCATTATGTACAATTGGCTATATAACATTCCGATTAATGGTCTTCATTACAATTTGTGCATACACGATATAGATATTGTTTTTCTTCTTTAATTAAATAAAACAACAGAAAATAAACAAAAAACTTTTTACAATGTAAAATCGATGTTGTTCTCAGACCCTTACTGATCAAAGAGGAACAACTCTGAAAATGTATGAGATGTTTATTTTCCTCCCTTTATTCACGGTTTTTCACAGAATCAGATACATTTACAGCAATACCTGATAAATCGGAGAATTGAATACTATAGACCTCATTTACACAATGTAAGTATAGAATTGAAAAGAATTGTTCACTTGTATTGAAATTATCTGCTTTTATGAATATCCTATTGCAGCAAATCGCGTATCATAACTTTGACTTTCTGTCAACAATGTCGGTTCGCATTTCCTCGAATCAAAAGAAAACGTAGTCTATAAGAGTAAAAAAAAAATATCAATGTGGGATTTGATATAAATTGAAATAGATGAAGGGTATAATGTTTGATATTTTGAAGTTAATGTGAACAAATACGGAATTTTCATTTTAACTTTAGAAGCGACGACATTGAAAAAATGCGTACAATATCATGAGGGGTGTACATCTAGGCCTAATGCAAATGTCGATGTATCCCCACGGCCACATGCTGTCTCGTTTGAAATAATGACACGAAAGAAACTAAAATTATTCTATTTATATCACAGGAGAGTTGAACATACACCATTTTTATAATAAATAAAATTAAAGAAATAAAATTAAAAATCAACATATTCAAGTTCAACAAATTGTATTGAATTCGTGTCCAGATTTCATGTGATATGGAATGCATAACGCATACGTATGTGGACTAAATACTAAAATCTTTCAGTAATTTTTTCCTGATACACTGTACATATAAAAAGAGTAGTCATATTTATTCTGCATTAATGAATTTAAAAACTAATGCATACCTTCGGGATTCTTGACGAAATACCAGAAAATTTGCACTGTAAACGACGTTTCGTCAAAAGCTAATGGTCCGCGACGCAAAAAAAGGAAGGGGTGGGGGTGATAGGGGCACTCAAAAAAGCCTACAAATCTACATTTAAATACGCTTTACATATGAGAACTTTTAAATTTGTAAGTTAATATATATTTGAAGCAAAAGCAATATTCCAATTTAATTTTTTTAATGTGTATTGGTAGATTCATATAACAAAGTGATCGACCCCCGTCTGAAAGACGCGCGGGAACGTGATTTATTGAGAAAGGAGGAGGGGGTAATTTTCCGCTATTAAATCAAAACTGGTCGTACAAAAATTATACAAAAAAATTATGAAGATTGTTTTTACTACCAGCTACCTAAAGAAATTTTTTTTACCAAAATTAAACGACAGGTTTTTTCACAAAAAAAAAATTTGAATTTGAAAAATACACAATTTTCAAGGCCTAGAAAATTCATAGTTTTTCAGTTTAGAGTCTTTAAAAATTGTTTTGATGGTATGTATATCAAAAAGATGACAATGTTTTTGTGTTAAATGGTCAAAGGAATAAGCCAATGAAATTTGACATTTATATCTAACCTATTTTCATTGAAAATCAAGGTTTAAGTATTTCATTGATTAAAAATTTTCTCTCCTTGTAATAACTAAAGGGGGGTAACTTTGGGAAGTTCCTGTCCAAAAACCACACGAACGATTTTGTCCAAAATATGCATACATGCAGTAGCTATAGTCATGTACTAAATATTAAAAAATAACGAAAATTAAACGACAGGAATTTTTGGAGGGTAGGTGTGTTGTACATCCTTAAATATACAAGTGTAAAATGTAAACGTTTACAGTACTCTGTGTGACGACTTGTCACACGCTTAAAATATTGTTTTCTATTAAAAAAAATATATATGTTAAATAGTAGGTAAACTTTGTAATGAAAAATATTTATTATTTTAATGACAAAATGCATTTAATAGTCGACACTTTCTTTTTAAATTAGAGGTACTGTGAGCAATGAGCTCAAAAAATGAATATAATGACAGTTGCTATGTTTTGCTATGGAAAACCAATTATATGTGTTGGATCAAAAAGTAAAACAGGAGTTCACAATGACAATATGTAATAAAGATACTGTGAAAGTGTCATCAAATTATATTCAGTGTTATTTGAGGAGTTGTAGATAAAAGATGAGTACCCTAAAGCGTAACAGACGAACGGAGGGATAGACATCCCGAGTACTTTATACCCTCCCGCTTCTCAAGCGGGGGTATAATGATACAATATCGAGGACACCTAATGTTTTATTTTTGGTGTCTTATGATTATAGACAACTAGCTCAAACTACAAATTAAACTGATTTTAAATTGGAGGACTTCGTCTTTTTTATCGTCAGCTTTCTTTATCCTTCCGGTCAATCCACAGTTTCCCGTATTATTAGTTACACAGTCAGTTAGTGACCTAATATGGATTCATACAGGGTGTGAAATGGCGAAGCCGAGTCCCAATACGGATTTCCATTTCACACCCTGTATGAATCCGTATTCAGGTATTAGGTCACTAACTGACTGTGTTACGAATTTATCCCGCTGAAGACCTTTATCGATATAAAAAAATATTTGTGCATATTATGAAAATATTAAGTTTTAATCCAATAACAATCAACATAAAATATCGTTACGGTAACAAGAAATTTAACTAAACTACCTACGTAAACCGTTTCTTAGCCGCCATTTTTATTTACAATAACAACGCTTCGAACGGAATCGCGTGCCCGATATTCATATTACGCCTCGACGGAGACGTAATACGGAAAATTTCAGGGCGTCATGTGATTAGCTTTTATCCAATCAGTAATCGACAAATTTGTCTGAAGCGGGATAATATTAGTTACATTCTTTTAGTGGTTGGGTACGGGATGATACCTTGCTAGTAAATTTCATACCTGACGAGGCGGAGCTGAGTACCTGTACCTCAAAGTCCCTGTAACTCAAAGACTATGTAACGAATTTACCCCACCGATGAAACATTTATGTATTATCTGTTGTTTTCTAAAGTCTTTTGCTGCTAAATGCTTCATCACACTTATACTGTGCCTATTTTGACGTCACGTTGTGTTTGTGACGTAATACATCGACCGGGTATAGATTTACAACTGACTGGGTAAAAGTAATCCACCTCCTTCACGTGACAAACTTCAACCAATCGTAAGCCAGGATTTCACGGTGCAGCCAGTGCTGTAAATTTTGCATTTACTACTGTCCTTTTAAAACTTGAACATAACAAAGTGTCACATTTAATGATCAAACCGTGTATCACAGAATTTCACCAATGTAGTTAGTAGTTTAAATCCCAAACGTTTGTGCATACTCCTTTATTTATATTCAAAGCTAATTCACTCCGAATTAGCTGCTTTTATCGAAGGAAGTGCATAATTAAGTGGGTTACCTAAATCTCAGTACTTATTCCTAGTGATTATCGTTCTTGTGAAATATTTTAGTTGATTATTCCCCCTTTTAATAAAAACACCTGAGGGCGCTTTGGTTGCAACTTCCTTTTTCAATATTCCAGCATCATCTTGGGTCGGTAAAAATTTTTCAGCTTGTTATTGTGTATTATTAATTTGAAACAGTCATTGAAATTATTAACTGATTTGGAGAAGGCATTTTTAAAAGTGATTTTTTCAGCTTTTAATATAGGACTAGGTATAGTTAGCCTATTGTCCCCGATGTTAATGGATTCCCTGGGGGGGGGGAGCGTGGACATTCTGTAAAGCTTGTAAGATGGGGATTTAGTTATAAATAGAGGGTCTTGTTAGATAAAAATGTATTTAAAATACATAGTTAAATGGCGGGGGGGGGGGGGGGGGGGGGGTCGTCGCTAAGCCTAATATTCAATATTGAAATCGGGACTGGGGGGTAACTCTAAAATTAACGTTTAATACATGTCTATGCGGATAGCTATGATCAATATATTAAAACTAGGGTCGATTGCACTTACTAGATTGATTTAATAACTAATAATTTAACACGATTTTTCTATACTCCGCAATACGCCAGTTTCGAGATTGTAACTCTCCTACGATAGAGGCGCAAAAAGTACCCATTTCAGCATGGAGGTGGGACAGGTTGTCTCTGTATACAAAAGTGCATAAATAAAAGAACGATATTAATGGCTTTTCAAATTAATTAAATGTTATAGAAAGATAATAATGTTAAGCAGTGATGCATTTGATGATTTTATCAAGCTCAACTATGCATATTTACATATCTATAAATGTTCGTGTACTGAATCGGGACAGGAAATTCAGGAAACAACATGTAAATGCGTCCAATGATTTTATTTATGAGGATGATGAGATATGACGATGACAATGACGTGGAAATATGACTTGAAGTTGACATGAAAATGACGTGAATGACGATTACATTGACATGGATGTAGACGTAGAAATGACTTGGAAAATATGACGTGGAAAATGACGAAAATGACGATTTACTACAAAAAATACAAAGAAAAAATACTATAAATACAAGATATTTCAAGCAAGTTACACATAATAACACATCCTAGCAAATAATCATGATGTATTACATGTTCTAGAAAATACTTCAATACACAAACACTGTCGTCAAAATGTAAACAAAGAGGCATAACTCTTCTTGACACAAATCATGATAGAAAAACATGGCAGTAAAAAGATTTATCTCCCGTACGTAATAAGTGTGCACATATCCAGCGAAATTACAATATGTATGTCAATAATGTACCTAACTTACTAATTGCATTATAATTATTACTCCAACATAGTGCACAAGTACCTTCAACATTAACTTTATAGCGAGATTCATAAAAATGCTAACTTTACCGAGATGACAAATATACAGTGTGTACAGCTAAATGATTTACATAGAAAAACTCACCAATTAGAAGTTTCCTCCGGTGAAATAAATATCAGTACAAAGACTGGAAAATATCATAGTAAACTAGCAAATGGCAAACTGGTAACAATTGCGGCACCAAGCCCTGCCGCGTTCTGCCATGATAACACGGGCTCTACACGAAAAATTACTGTGCCCCAAAAACGATGACGTAACATCACACTTAAATGACCCTAAAAAGTCTAGTTACCGAAATGGCCGTAACAATCCAGCCCCCTAATTATGGAACAAATGTGACACAATTACAAAAATAGATACATATATTATATCCATTAACCCAAAAATTGTATAAAAATACAATGCAAGTTAAACAGGTTACACTGCACTAAATTCTCATCAAAAATGATATATGCACATGAAACATGATACCTAGCAAATTCAATACATGTACATGATAAAGAAGAATATTCATATATTCAAAGTCTCTAGTAAGCACATCTCAAACAGTCTCTTAGTCCATTTCTAGGATCATGCACAGCTTATCGACAGGTCGCGTTAAAATGTTTGTCGCGGTTTTCACCTTGACCTGACGCACGAGTCCATTTCTGTCAGGAATCGTCTCATGTACCACTCCCATCGGCCAAGAGTTCCTCGGGGCGTTCGAATCCACAACTAACACAATATCACCGACTTGAAAGTTTCTCTTGATATCATGCCATTTTTGTCGTTCCTGGAGAAGTGGTAAGTACTCGCGTACCCAACGATGCCAGAACAAGTTGGCCATATATTGTATCTGTCTCCAACGGCGTCTGTGGTACAGATCTGTCTTATCGAAGACTCCTGGAGGAAGGTTAGGTTTCCTCTTCATCAAAAGCAAATGATTTGGAGTAAGTGGCTCCAAGTCACCGTGTTGATCCGTGTTCTTTGTTATTGGTCGGTCGTTGATTGTGTATTCAATTTCACACATTAGAGTATGAAGTCCTTCATCATCAAGTGTCTGCTCCTTTAGTACACTATTCATGGCTTTACGAATAGATCTAATTAACCTCTCCCAGGCTCCCCCGTAGTGTGATCCAGCTGGTGGGTTAAACTGCCAGTCTACGTTCTTTTGTAACATCGCAGATTGGATCTGTGCTTGGTTCCATTCTTGTATGGATTTTTTAAGTTCACGTTCGGCACCAACAAAGTTAGTTCCGTTGTCAGAACGTATTTTCTTTACTTGTCCTCTTCTTGCTATAAAACGACGTAGTGCATTTATGTAGGAATCTGTATCCAACGAAGCTGCTATCTCTAGATGCACTGCTCTACTAGCTAAGCAAGTGAATATAACACCATAGCGTTTCACACGACTCCGTTTCACTTTGACTTCAAATGGTCCGAAGTAATCCACACCAACTCTGCTAAATGGTGGTTCGTCTGGGATAATACGATCTTTGGGCAGACTTGCCATCTTTTGCTCTCCAACCTTAGATCTCTGTCGTCTACAAGTAACACACTTTGATATGACTTTCCGAATTGCAGATGGAGCATGGATAAGCCAGTAACGTTCTCTCAGCTTAGCTAGCATATGATTTCTGCCACTATGTAACAAATCCTGATGAATTTGGTTAAGAATTAGAGTGGACACATGATGATCTTTGGGTAAAATCACTGGATGTTTCATCTCCTCTGGAAAACTTGACTTGTGTAAACGGCCACCGACTCGCAAAAGACCAGCATCCAAAAATGGATCAAGGCTCCGGATTCTGCTACCATGACTGACACTAGAATTTCTTGACATAAGGGTATTTATTTCCGTAGAAAATTCTTGCCACTGAATGAACGTAAGTATAGCTTTTTCTGCATCTTTCAAGTCCTCGTAGGAAATGTAAGCCTTGTCACGAGAATCATCCTGTACCATTGAGTAAGAATCGAGTCTTTTCACACGAACACGTCTTAACAGTTCTTTACGCACCTTCAAAATCCATGCCACACTACGTTTTAATAAATACCAAGACGAATGATGTTGAAACAGCTCATTAATATCTGCTGTGTTCTCTTGTAATTCCTGTGATTTTGTGACAACTGTCTTTACGGTAACCTTTTTCACCTCTGGGTCGTTGTCAAACAGTTCTGTGTCAGTGAGGTGTGAAGCTGGTGTTGGCCAATGATCCTCAGGTTCAAACAGGAAATTGGGGGGTTTGATCCAGTTCTCTTGTTTCAATAAGCCATCTGCAGAGATACCTCTAGATGCATGATCCGCTGGATTCAACCTTGTGTTGATGTATCTCCAGTCAGTTGGTTGTGACCCTTCGTGGATAACTGCTAATCTGTTTGCCACAAAAGTATGAAATCTCGCCGTACTATTCTGAATATAACGTAGAACGGCCATGCTGTCAGTCCAGTATGTAATACGATGGACAGGAATGTTCAATTCTTTAAGTAACATCCTATTGGTTCTGACGGCTACCGTGGCTGCTGTCAACTCCAATCGTGGAATAGATGTTGTCTTAAGTGGAGCAACGCGGGATTTTCCCATAATAAAGGAACAGTGACGTTCACCAGAAGCGTTCTCCATGCACAAGTATGACACTGTACCATATCCAGTTTCGCTTGCATCAGCAAAATGATGTAACTGTACCATGAGTGGATGAAAACCATAAGGTTTCAGACATCTGTTCACTTTGAAGTCCCTCAATTTCTCGAGATCTTGGTACCAATTATTCCACTGAATAACAGTGTCATCTGGAATCTTGTCGTCCCATCCAAGCTGAAGTTTGCACAATTCCTGCAGAATGATCTTGGCCTTGAGTAGTAGTGGAGCTAAGAATCCCAGTGGATCAAACACACCGCTCACCATTGACAGAATTCCCCGCCTTGTAAGTGGTTTCCTGTTGAAGTCCAGTTTAAACTGAAAGATGTCAGAATTCACACACCACTGGATGCCGAGGGCTCGCTCTACTGGTAGTGTATCATAGTCAAGATCCAAGTCCTTGACCTCTTTAGCTCTATCGGATTTTGGTATCGAATACATGACCTCACGACTGTTGCTGATCCACTTTGATATATGAAATCCCCCACTTTCCAAGAGTCCCTGTAACTCTTTCACCAATGTCACAGCATTTCTTACAGAATTCACTGACTTAAGACAATCATCAACGTAGAAATTCTGAAGAACTGTCTTAATTGTTTCATCACTAAAATGTCCTGACCAATCTTGAGCTGTTTTTCGTAAACAAAAGTTGGCACAACTAGGCGAAGATGTGGCTCCAAACAAATGCACGATCATCTGGTACTCTAGTAAACTATTGGAAGGATTTCCATCTTTCCACCAGAGAAAACGTAGAAAAGTAGCATCTTGTGGCGGAACACGTACTTGGTAGAACATGCTGTCGATATCTCCCATCACAGCGATTTCCTCCTCTCTAAATCGCATCAAAGTCCCGATGAGCGTGTTTGTCAAGTTAGGGCCCTGTAATAATTGTTCATTCAGTGAAGTCCCTTGGAACCTCGCTGCACAGTCGAACACAACTCGAAGTTTTTTCTTCTTGGGATGTAGTACACCATGATGCGGCAAATACCAAACGCGTCCATCATCTTGATTCAAGTCTTCTATAGGTACCTTTCGTGCATAGCCTTCGCTAATAATTTTGTCCATAAAGGCTTTATAATTGTCATGGAATTCACTGTCACTACAAAGTTCTTAGCCAAGGAATTCAGTCTCTGTTCTGCTTGTTTTCTGTTGTTTGGCATTATCACATTTTCTGATTTGAATGGTAGACCAATGACATAATGTCCATTTTCAAAGCGAACTGAATTTGTCACAAAGTCGAGAAATCTCCTGTCTTCCCTTGACGGCTCTGGAACATCATCGATAGCTCTTTCACTAAAGTCATGATTGAATTGGTATCTCACTTGCTCCTCTAATCTTGCGTCGATGCGGTTGACTGTGACGTATGTACTGTAAGTACCATTCTCGGGTCTTGTATCTAGCGGTCCATTGATTACCCATCCTAACAGAGTCTTAACAGCGAATGGACCTTTGTGTACACTAGTAATCACGTCCCATGGCTCCATTGCGTTTGGTACGTTGACACCAATCAACAAACCAACATCGCTATCTATAGTATCAATATGCACATCACGCAGATGCGGCCATCTTTGTAGGTCCTCGGGCGTAACAATGTCTTTCTTAGATATAGGCAGATCCGGTTGAGTGTATATAAGAGGTAAGTCAATTGTGTGATTACCATTTAAATCACTCACTTCAAGACCAGATAGAATGCAACAGTTCTCTGTCCTCTGCTGTCCCATGGTTGTTAAGTTAAGAACAGTCTTTTTGCCTTCAAGGTGTAGTGATCTTGCGATTTCCTCTGTACAAAATGTCGCTGTACTCCCAGAATCCAAGAAAGCATAAGTTGTAATAAATTTGTCACTGTTTCTTGATTTCAGACGTACTGGTATGACCGGAAGCGCTTGCCTCACTGAGTCGCCAGCCCCCATATGCGCTGTTGAAGAAACGGCTGCAGATGAACTGTTGTTGTTTTGATCGGTAGTTACTGGGTTTTCCTTGCCTTGTCGAGGATTCACGTGAAGTATAGATGGGTGACACTTCTTACAGTGAACGCAGTATAACTTGTGTTGACAGGCTCCCTTAAGATGTCCTGATCTCAAACACGAGAAACACAGTCCCTTAGACTTCAACACTTCATATCTGTCCTTTAGGGGTAGCTTCATAATGTTCCGGCACTCTTCCAATGAATGTGATGTGCCTTGACAATAAGCACATGGTTTCACAAATCCAGATGATTTTGGTCTATGTTGTTCATATGCATAATTGTTTGTAGATAGATGGGATTCCACGGTCTTAGTTGCGAAGTTCCCTTTCTGTTTTGAGAATGTGGCTGGTTTAACATTCTGTCCGTGGGTTGAAGATGTTGAGATATTCATCACTTCTCTTCCATAAATAAGGTCGTTGGCCTTTTTAGCTTCCTTACGAACAAACTTCACTAAGTTCTCAAACTTCACAACTTCTCTTCTGTCTTTGAGCTCGTACACAACATTTCGCCACTTTTCTTGTAAGTAGAACGGAAGTTTCTTTATAATAAGTTTCATGTTCTCTGGATACTCTAAGGCTCTAGCGCTGGCTACGTTATTGACAGCATGCTGACACTCTGTAAGGAATATTGCATATTCATCAAGTCCCCTTGCATTGTCTTGTTTTATTGATGACCAATTCAATGCTTTTTTCACATAAACTTGCGCAACAATGTCTGGATCACCATATCGATCTTTGAATTCACCCATCGCTGCCTTGTATCCTCCTTCAGCATTTAAGTGTGAATATCCAGTCACTATTCTGTTAGCCTCACCACTGGTAAATTGCAGAAGAAAGTTCAAACGTTCTTCATATGAGCTGGTATTAGCACACACCCTTGTATTAAACTGTCTAATGAATCTCTGGTAGTCCATTGGATTCCCTTCAAACTTCTGTATTTCTGATTTTGGCTTATTTAGTTCTTGTGCCACAATACGTAGGCCTTCATGTTCACGATTATGACTGTGCGCATGTCCTGAATTGTACAAGTCACCGAACGTTGGTAACGCAGGTACATAAGGCGTTCTATGTTGTGTCGACATAGGAATGTAAGGAATACTATGTGGCGTACATGTAGTCACACTAACAGGCACATGTGATGAAGTACCTGGAGTCACAAATGGTGTATTCTAGTTCTGCTGACTTACAGTCCTTGACACAGATGTAAACAAAGGCGCATGTGGATTCAAGGTAGACTGTGTGGTAGACACAGGTACATGCAAATGCGGTAACTGCTGTGCAGTTGGTTTCTGTACAGGTGAAAACAAAGGTGCGCCATGGTGATGCAATTCTGCATGGATATCACTCAGAGCTTCGGTAAGCTGTTGGTCCCTCAATTCACTCCTTTCAAGTTCTTCAATAATTTTAGTTCGAGCGTCACTGATCTTTAGAGCTGTTTGTATGTAAAGTTCTTCTTCTTTCATTTTTAACTGTAGTTTGGCCTCCTCTATCTGTTTCTTTTCTTTAAGTGCAGCTGCTTTTGCCAATAGTTCTGCTTTATGTTGTTTTTCCTCAAGCTTGGCCACTGAATAGTTACTTGACTTTGAAACAATGGATCGTTTATCAGATGGAACATCTTTCGAATGTCTTGAAAACCATTTCTCGACTGATGATTTCACATCCGTTAGTTGTTTATTTCTTCCTGTGAATATTTCTTCATCTACCGTCTGCTCACTCGGGGAGATGAATGCTTTAACTTCTTCCTGGAACTCTAGAAAGTCCTCGTAATTGTCCAACCATTTACTGTAAGCAGTTTTGATGGTGTCTTTATCATCTGACGACTCCAAAAGTCCTTTTAAATTATCACTAAGTGCTAACAGTACCTTGTAACATTTCTCTCTGTTGTTGAGCTTAGTCTCTAAGGTAAATGCAGCACCTTTTTCAGTCATCTTTTTCTTTCTTTCACTCCTTCTGGGCTGACCCTCCTGTGACTCACCCTCCTCTCCTTCCTTCATCTCATCTTCTAATTGTAAATATTTTGTACTGACTAGGGACAGGAAATTCAGGAAACAACATGTAAATGTGTCCAATGATTTTATTTATGAGGATGATGAGATATGACGATGACAATGACGTGGAAATATGACTTGAAGTTGACATGGGAATGACGTGAATGACGATTACATTGACATGGATGTAGACGTAGAAATGACTTGGAAAATATGACGTGGAAAATGACGAAAATGACGATTTACTACAAAAAATACAAAGAAAAAATACTATAAATACAAGATATTTCAAGCATCTCCCGTACGTAATAAGTGTGCACATATCCAGCGAAATTACAATATGTATGTCAATAATGTACCTAACTTACTAATTGCATTATAATTATTACTCCAACATAGTGCACAAGTACCTTCAACATTAACTTTATAGCGAGATTCATAAAAATGCTAACTTTACCGAGATGACAAATATACAGTGTGTACAGCTAAATGATTTACATAGAAAAACTCACCAATTAGAAGTTTCCTCCGGTGAAATAAATATCAGTACAAAGACTGGAAAATATCATAGTAAACTAGCAAATGGCAAACTGGTAACAATTGCGGCACCAAGCCCTGCCGCGTTCTGCCATGATAACACGGGCTCTACACGAAAAATTACTGTGCCCCAAAAACGATGACGTAACATCACACTTAAATGACCCTAAAAAGTCTAGTTACCGAAATGGCCGTAACAGTTCGGGTACTTGAAAACGAAAGAAATGTCATAGTCTTTATAAGTTTATATAAAGTAACAGATTTTCTTGATAGTACGAACATTTTCTAAAAATTAGTGTTTTTAAGTTAAAATAAGGAAAAGAATCAGTATTTAATTTAGATTCCCGACGTGCAATGACCAGATGCATGAGTATCGTATTTATTAGAGGTCTATTCATTCGTCCGAAAAGTCTGATATCCACTGATATTTTCTTTTTTGTATCGATATTTTTGATGCCTTTACTCTTATTTGGCTATTGTCAAGCTGCAGAGTGTATCCTGACAATCGTGTAGTTGTGATAAACCGGTATATCGATGATACAATGTATCCAACATACACAGTATCAAATATCTGTCCCACCTGTTTGTTTACGCGGCAACGAAACTCCCCTCCTCAACAGAAGAGCGCACCAAGGGAGATAATCTCGAAACTTGCGTATTATCCGAGCATTTGCTGAGCGATCTGACAAGTGATTGTTTTCCAGATTTGGTTTTGTAGATTAGTTTGAACATTCAACTTCCAGTTAAGAAAAACACTAATGTGTTAACTTTCAGTTTTATTTTACTTATTGACTTAATATTTTATTATCTGTGAATCGGTTTCATAAAAGGTAAGTGGGATCAAGAACAACAAAGATATTTCTGTCCGTTAAGTCAATATCAGAATTGAAACTTTATGGATTTAGTTTAATTTTAGAATTGCAGATATTCTTCTTGTTTTGCTCTCGATGAACAACAATTCAGGGGTTCCATTTTTAATGGTAAAATTCAGGAAATAATTAAATATAATTAACGCACTGAAAGCAAGTTATTTATTGATAAAATTGTTTTAATATAGTCATGACTTCTTGTAAAGCAGTCTGACATTGGAAATTTAAATTCACTTGTTATTTACCTATTGTTAAGTTTAAAAAATACAAATAGGTAACATTGGTATTAACACTTAAATTACCATAATTGACACTTGACATGTTTCTCAACAGTGTTTGAAATAACCGTGCTCCTCACCGCTCGAGATGCACAAATTTATATGTATTGACGCCCAGCTGGACGAGTAATCTAAAATTTCTCATAAATTACAATTCAGATATTTAAAATTATGTAATCAACAATTACTGGTTGTAAATTGTAACAAGCAAATGGGTACAATTAATCATCGACAAGCAGCCTATAGGTCAGCAATCGAATATGTAGCGAATCAGCCCTATATTCACATTTTTGCTGTTTAACAATTTTCAAAGATAAATTATTTTAAAAAAAGGATTTCAGATAAAAAAAAGTTACATTCTAAATACAATTTAAAATTTTGGATGGTTTTATCAAATTCTAGCCAGATAAATTTATACCCGCTTCCAGCAGGACCGTTGTGCTATTGTAGAAATCTTTAACACATCATACATGTAGAATCTGATAATAATTCCTGGTGTAGGGTTTGCATAACGTAGTGTAAACAGTTTTATTTCTGCTATATCTCCTTTCGACCTATACTTAAAATACTAAATATGCGTGCTCACATATGGTCGTTGAAGAATGCTTGTGCTTGCTAGTGACATTTTTCTTTAGAATCTAATAGAACCAATTTTAGGTAACTGGAAAAAAATATTAAGACCACAAATGTCATTTAAGAATAAATTATTTTATATAAATATTAAAATAAAATCAAGTAAATTAACTTTTAAAATTTATACAAACGTTACTTCCGGTTTGATATGGATTTTCGGCCCGCCCGTCCGATACGTGATATGGCTTTTCGGACCGGTCCGTGATATGGGGTATTGTGACGTCACCCGTATCACACCGTGCAGAATCGGTGTATTTACTACTAAGTATATGATAATTGCTTTTAAACTCCATTTTACGTATCTTTGTACATGCCGTATTAGCCAAATTCTCTTTACACGACATGATCAATTCCCAAGTTACTCGATGTACACATATGACGTCATCGTTGTTAGAGTTTAATCAAATTGACAGATACAGCATAACAAAATAAAAACATTTTATTTTTGTTAATCTTTACACGTTTCAATTTTTTCCCTTCAATTAAGGAGGGTCGCGGGTTTAAAAATTCGCGCCTTCTGCGCATGATGACGCGCATAAGTCGTAAAACAAAAACTGGGTTGATAATAATCCTTGAGCAGATTTAAATGGTCATTTGTATTAAAATAATTTGAAAACAATAATTCTAATGCAAATGTTTTGTAAAACACGGTTTGATTGAATAATGCACTGATGTTTGAAACAGTAAAACGAGCATTAACGAGCATGAAAGTTTTTTTCATTATGACTTCATAATAGAGCGACGCAAAAACGCAATGTTCCGTGACGTATTTCATGTAACAGAATCCAAAATAAGACGCATACAACAAACAAAATGCATGGATTGCATAAGAATGGGAATAACTAATCTTCTAAGAAGAAGGTATGGTTTCCATCCAATTTTTGCCCTGTGATTTTCTAAAAAATGAAACTGATGTAAAAGTTGAAAATCATGCTTTTTAAATAATTGAAATTCAATGCAGAAAAATCACACATGTCATTTTTCTCACATGTGCTCGAAGAGCATTATAATCATGATAATAGATTTGATCACACATTGACTTCATCATGTCATATCCCAATAAAACTCTAACATGTCTAAAAAGATTACTTATTATTATTATTTTTTACTTTTTTTATTTCTATTCTTATTACAAAGAAGAGTAAGCACTATTTAGACTTTGCTATGGAAATGCATCATACATGTAACATACCTTAGCTGCTGAACTGTAGCTCTCCGAAAAAAAAAAACATTTTACAGACCGTAGAGCTGAAGTGCACCCATTGATAAAACTTTATATTTATTGCACACAAAAGAGTGTGCTGTTTCTTAATTTATTTCTCCATGATTTTTAACTGTCATCTCAAAATATTATGTGTTCCTAACATATTCTTTTACTGTTTCTACAACTTAACATTCATTAAAACTATACTGTCATCTCAAAATATCATGTGTTCTTAACATATTCTTTTACTGTTTCCACAACTTAACATTCATTAAAACTATACTGTCATCTCAAAATATCATGTGTTCCTAACATATTCTTTCACTGTTTCTACAACTAAACATTCCTTAGAACTGTTTTTATAGCCCTCCTGGTCCTGAAATTGAGATCATCGAAAATTTCTTCTATTTATTCTGCCATTTAGATTTGCAAGATCATTCAGTTCAACGCACTTTGTGCAGATGTAAGCTATGAGAGTATTTGATAGGAGTATTTGATAGGAATATTTTTAAATCTTTCTTTTAAGCGATTGGGGTAAGAATTTAAAAGATTAATTCTAGAACTAAGCCCAACTGTGCGCAATAAATATACAGTTTTAACAATAGGTGGCACTGTAGCTTTCCAGTTTGTCAAAATAATTCTTTTAGGAGAGCTACATTTCTGTAGCTTAACGTACCTACAATTACATACCAGTATTCAAAATATAGGATATTTTCTATTTCTTGGGAATCATGTAAATTCACTTACCAGTAGGGGAATAGCTAGTATTCCTATGGCAATACTCACAGGGTGCTTGTTTACTAATTGTTCTATAATTTCCATATTTATTTTTATACCTGTTTAAGTTAGTCATTATACATGATTATATACATGATATAAGTGATGCATACGTGTATGTTTCATAATTTGATTCGATTCCTACATCAGCATGATCCGTGTTGCTGTATTTTCTTTTCCTACAATTGGCGTCACCTACATGGTGCATTGGTTAGAGTGTATGATCTAGATTTTTGAAGTAAGGAGTCTATGCTTACATCGAGGGTTCGAATCCCACTGTGGGACATGGAGACCAGTCCTTCAGATGAGACCATATAATCTGAGGCCCTGTGTCGCAGTAGGTGCTGAAAAAAGATCCCTTCATGCTCAATGACCATAAGTGCAAAGTATAGGACAAATTTGCAGCTCTTCGGCAAGTTGTAGTGTAGGGCAGCGCAGTGAGAATTCCATCGGCATCGAATGCAAGTTTTTTTTAACTTGCCTAGATAGCCGAGCGGTCTAACGCAATGTTCCTGTAGTGCTAAGAGACAGATTCCATAGGTCGAGCGTTCAACCCCGGGCTGGGACGGAAGTGAGAATCCTGATAAAAGTGAAATTCTCTGTGCTTTCTATATAAATATTTCTTCACTGAGGGCAGTTATATTAGTTTAAGAGTTGTTGAAAATTGTGTTTTATAAATAAAATTAATTTCATCACAACATGTATTGGTAACGATCCTCTAAAAACTAATGTCCAAATAACTGTAGCTCACTTCTAATCCCAATGACCGTGTAGTGTAGGACAGCGTTGTAGGAATTCTATCGGCATCGAAAGCAAGTTTTTTTAACCGCTAAGATAGCCAAGCTGAGACAGATTCCGTAGGTCGAGAGTTCAACCCCGGGCTGTAGCGGAAGTGAGTATCCTTATATAAGTGAATTTCTCTGTGCTATATATATATATATATATATATATATATATATATATATATATATATATATATATATATATATATATATATATATATTGTAGAAGTCCATGGTAAAGGTTAAGTTATAAATCAAAATTAAATCCAAGATAAACAAACAAGTTTACGTTTAATTTTTTACACTAAGCGCTTTCGCCGTTACGGCTCTTCAGAGTGTAACAATGATAATAAAAACAATACAACTTCGTTGTTATGACGTCGTTATTATGACGTCACAAAGGCAGCGTTATACATTGGCACAGGTAAATGTCAAAAAAGCGCCAAATGTATAGAGTTAAACATATGTACATTGTAATAACATGGAACATTTCTTTAGAGCTAAAATGTTCAATTTACATTTAATTTAGGCTGAAATAATTTAACAAAATAATCTTCCTTGGCCCTCCGTAATTGTTCATTATCTTCTGTGATTTTATAAAATGGAAATATCAAAAAGTTTCCATTCGCACATGAATCAAAATGTTCACTGCAAGGTGTATTCCTGACGGAGGGGTCTCGTATTTGTTGTTTATGGACTCTTACACGGTCAGCTAGTTTGTTACCGGTCTGTCCAATATAGTTTTCCCCGCATGAAGTACAAGTCATACAGTATATTAAATTTCTAGTTTTGCATGACATATTCGCATTGACGGTAAACGTTTTACCACATTTAAATGTAAATTTTTCTCCGGTTTTTAAATAAGGGCAGGTTCCACTTAATAGATATAGCAATTGAAAAGGCCAAGTCAATACCGACTGCAGATCTCCGTTCTACTAGACGAGGACGCCAGGAAAACAATAAGGAAATCCCGCTGGTCGTTACCCATAACCCACGGAACCTTAATATATATAACTCCGTAAAACAGTGTTTTCCTATTTTACAGCAATCCCAAAATTTAAAAGAATTAATTGACCCGAAGAGCATCATCTATAGCCGACGCCAACCTCCAAACCTAAAGAAACTCCTAACAAGAGCCAGATTTTCATCGGATGAGGAAAAACGCACTGTAGCCAAATGTATGGATCCCCTGTGTGGAACCTGCCCTTATTTAAAAACCGGAGAAAAATTTACATTTAAATGTGGTAAAACGTTTACCGTCAATGCGAATATGTCATGCAAAACTAGAAATTTAATATACTGTATGACTTGTACTTCATGCGGGGAAAACTATATTGGACAGACCGGTAACAAACTAGCTGACCGTGTAAGAGTCCATAAACAACAAATACGAGACCCCTCCGTCAGGAATACACCTTGCAGTGAACATTTTGATTCATGTGCGAATGGAAACTTTTTGATATTTCCATTTTATAAAATCACAGAAGATAATGAACAATTACGGAGGGCCAAGGAAGATTATTTTGTTAAATTATTTCAGCCTAAATTAAATGTAAATTGAACATTTTAGCTCTAAAGAAATGTTCCATGTTATTACAATGTACATATGTTTAACTCTATACATTTGGCGCTTTTTTGACATTTACCTGTGCCAATGTATAACGCTGCCTTTGTGACGTCATAATAACGACGTCATAAATACGAAGTTGTATTGTTTTTATTATCATTGTTACACTCTGAAGAGCCGTAACGGCGAAAGCGCTTAGTGTAAAAAATTAAACGTAAACTTGTTTGTTTATCTTGGATTTAATTTTATATATATATATATATATATATATATATATATATATATATATATATATATATATATATATATATATATATATATAAAACGTTAGCGCTTTCATTCAAATTCTTCAGACGTTTTACTTTGAACAATTATTTACTCGAAATGGAGAGAAACTGACAACTAATGTATACTATAAAACGACAGACACACACCAATACCTCCATTTTGGTTCATGCCACCCCAGACATACTAAGCGTTCAATACCGTATAATTTATCGAGAAGAATCTGTACCATAGTCAGTGATGAGGAACGAAGGAAGGAACGTCTTAAAGAATTGAAAGGTTATCTTTTGGATCAGAAATATCCATTAGAAATTATAGAAGATGGAATAAAAAAAGCCGAAGAACTGGACCGTAACCAATTAATTAATCCGCCGTCTACGGACACTACAGAGGAGAAAATACTTCCTTTCGTTACGACCCACAATCCAAGAAATAGACCCATGACCCCATTTGTTCAACATCTCAACGTGTAGATTCTAACTTGTTCAAATCATGACTCCCGGGAGAAGGGCGGGGCCACAATGGGGAATCAAAGTTTTACATAGAAATATATAGGAAAAATCTTTGAACATCTTTATTTTTTTTTAAAGTGCGTAATTTTTCAAAGTGCTTTGTAACACACCTGATACTGTATGTGGAATTTCCAAAAGCGTGTCTCTTATTTCATATTAAGAAATTCTCCCTTTGTTAGATGTTAAATTTTTACGTAGCAATACTGATATCCATTGAAAAAGAATGGTAGGGAAAGACAGGGTACTCGGCACTCGGAGAAGAATATATTTCGTGACTTGACATGGAATCTGCTTTTTTAGGGTCTCCACGTACCATATAGCGGGATTCGAACAGGAGACCTGTTGATCAAATCTTTAGACCATTAAGCAGTTAGTGATCTTTTTCGTGCCAGCGCGTACTAAGACACCAGACCTCAGTTTATACGGTTTCATCCGTAAGACCGGTCTCCACGTCCCACAGTGGGATTCAATCTGCGACGTAAGGATCGACTCCTTTCTCCGCACTCTAGAACAGACGCTCTTATCACTGCACCACTCGGGCATTGAGTGGTCGCTTTGAACATTGCGTCACTCAGTTGATTAAAGTGAACACATTACATTGTGCATTTATATCGTATATAGGTTCCTTTCCATATTTTCAAAATAATGTGAATATGTAATTCCAGTGATGATCCAGGAAGTTTTGCTACTTTGATATCAGATGTCAAATAATACTCACCGTCCACCCACCTCCGTCTGTAGTCATGTCACAATAAACGGGAGTGATTTTAGAGTCGACGAAAATTTCATAGACATCATTTTTCCCTTTCAGACTAGGATTATTTTTCAGTTTTTCATAGCAATTCTTGATCAGACCTACGTCAAATGGAGAAAACATACAAAGGTAATGAAATGAAAGTGTTTGAAAATACATGGTAATTTATAGATTGGATCCTAAAATTCTGATATAATACAATCACGAGTGAAATTATAATTCAGCAACTAATCAAAGTGAAATGCAGTATATTTTCTAAATAAAGTAGCATAAAATTTTATGGTTATAGATATGTTTGATTTTCCATCTAGTCTGAGTATTTATTCGCCAACATATTATTTAAATTTCTCGTGGGTATACAGTCAAAAAACAGAGCTACAATGAAGGGCATTGAAGTGGTAAAAAATTTTCTTTTGGATGAAACGTTCTGAGTCAAGTTTTGAACTTTGCTATAATACATGTATCAATCGAACACGTGCTTACTCAGTGTTTATGTAGATTATGTAGTCAATTTGATTGGCTATTATATCTATGGAAAATGTTCTACGGGTATTCTAATGAACCATTCGTCACAGTTTTCCCTGCTATAGCAATAGGTATGTCTTTATATGACAATCAACTTCTAAGGATAGCTCAAAAAGTTTCATCCAAACGAAAAAAAAAAAACCACTTCAATGCGCTTCATTGTAGAAATGCATGAAACACACTAGGTAAAATATATATATATATATATATATATATATATATATATATATATATATATATATATATATATATATATATATATATATATATATATATATATAAAAATAGGAAATTATCCACTCTTAAAAATTTTAACTTACAGATTACATCACTACTTAATGAATAGATGGATGGATTGATTATATGTTGTTTTACGTGTCATTCGAAAATTTTTTCACTCATAGAGAAACTAGTAATGGACTTTAAATTTTGACCTTTACTGGTCACTCAGGGACATTGAGCAGTAAGTAATCTCACCAAAAGGACCTGCACCTACGTGCCATTTGAGAATTTTTTCACTCATAGAGAGACATCAGCACATGCTATTAAAGAACTTTAAACCATTACTGGTCACTTAGGGCCATTGAGCAGTAAGGGATCTCACCCGAAGGACCTGCAACTTTCACTTCAAGTGCCGAGCACATGGCGAAGGAACAGTTGCTACCCATTTCTATCGACTTAGGTCAATCGCGGCCGAGATTCAAACTCACGACGTTGACTCTCTGATCACGGAGCAAACACTCTACCGACTGAGCTACCGTGAACAAATACAAAAAGCACTTGTAACGTTTTCTTGTGAAGGAGCCATCTAGCTTGTCTGAGACACCATTATATGTTAATTATATAAAAATTTAAATTGTTAGAGTGTCAAAGTGTCAATATATTTCATTCAGAAAGATAAACTCCCAGAAAACATTCACTTTTATTAATATTTATAATGGATCATAACTTAAGAGACAAGATCACGTAATATGGAAATTTGATCTGTAAAAAATTTTTTACGTATTACGTCGCCGTCAAGGAGTAAAGTGAAAATCGGGCAGTCGATTTCTTTTGAAGCGTAGTTATTGTAAATAAAAATGGCGGCTATGAAACGTTTTGCGTAGGTAGTCCGTTGTTTAGTTAAATTTTTTTGTAACAATATTTTATGTTGATTGTTATTGGATTTTAACTTGATTTAAGGAATGAATTTAATAGCTACCCATTTTATACGGTATAAACTCGGTTGGGGCAGTTTACGCTTTATAAACCGCAAAGCGGTTTATAAAAAAGCGTAAACTGTTCCAACCCAGTTTATACCGTATAAAATGGGTAGTTATTAAATTCATTGCTTATAATTTAATGTTCACTCATTTGATGTAAGAAAAAAAGATTATTGTTCTAAAAAAAGGACTTTAGTTTGTACAAAATTTGAATGTAACGTCAAGCGGGTTGATACGTTTTTGACGTAAGTCATTGTGACGTAAGCAACCCATTTTATACGATATGAAGTAAATTTTTTATCCAATCAAATACAGCGTTACAACCAGAATTAAATTATATTTTCATAATATGCACATAGATATTTTCAAGTTTTAAAAAGGTCTTCAGCGGGACAAATTCGTAATTCAGTAAGTTATGGACTTAATACGGAGTCATACATGGCGTGAAATGGAAATCCGTATTTGGACTCGGTTTCGGCTCGCCCAATACGGATCCCATTTAACACCCTGTATGACTCCGTATTAGGTCCATAACTGACTGTGTAATTGATAACAATAATTTTATGTGAAATATCATTTTTGAAATAAAGTGCCACGCCAAAGCACGATACGACTATAAAAAATTTACAATTATCTGAAACAGTTTAGAGTAAAAATCATGTCAACCTTTTTCTAAGATTTCATGATTTTTCCATTCCTTTAAATTTTTGTTTATCCATTCCCTGTTATGTAGGCATTAAGGTCAGATGACACGTTCCTCAAATATGTGTTTTGTATCTCTTGGTATTATATGAAAATAATTCATATTTGTCATTCTCTTCTGATTTCTACATTGTTTTCAAAATGTTTTCAAATGTTAGTACACCAAAAATTGTGTTATAGGCCATTTAGAAGATTGCCCATAAGAGTTATATAAGAAATATGACGCTGTGGTATCTTGGCCAAATGCCTGGTAAGGTACCCTTATTTTTAGTGAGGAAACTTGTTTAAGTGCCTAAACTTCAAAGATAAATTCTTACAAAAAATTATATATTTTTGAGGAACGTGTCGTCTGACCTTAATTAAAACAAATATTATTTACATCACTGGTTAGACCTTGTAAAAATCATATTAAACAATATCAAATTTGTCTTTTAATCTGTACAAAACTAATTTTGAAAAAAATAAAAGGCTGGCAATCAAATGACATACTAAATATGCTATAAATAGACCAAAATTTCTTCTGTCTAATTTCTAAAGGATTCACATATGACTGCCTGATCAGAAATGCACTAAAAAATGATTGAGACAGCTAGCCTTTCTACATTTAACTCGTTTATTAATTTTTGACTTGGATGCTTGTCTCCTCATCACAAACAAGAGATGAGTGGATCTGTACTGTTTACCATAAAACATTTTTAAAACATTAAATACTCCATGATTTTATTTTAGATATAGTACCAAAAAGTTTTAAAATCCAATTCATATGGACAAACAGGCATGCTGATTCCACTCCCAACCACATAAAATAGTTTTTAAATTAATAATTTTATATGATTTCAGAATCGTCTTTTTTTTGCAATAGCAAATAAGTTTTAATTACTCTTCATCAAATTCATTTTAAAACTACCCAACAAGAGCTATTTTTAATCCGACAAGATCACCCATTTGCCGAATTCCCAAGGGAGATAAATAACACCTGCTTGATCAAGGATGCTCTACCAGTTAGCTCCTCACACTCTTTTGGTTCGACGACACCAAGACCGAAGCGTGGATTCATAGCAGATATTCACTCCATAATGAGGGAATACAACATTGATTTCTTTTTCAGGGAGTACCTTTTAAATCGTGACATCCCACCAAAACACACCTGGAAGCAATTTGTAGGAACTGTAGTTGATACTGCTGCTGAACGTGAGTGGAGGGAGAACTTAAACCAAAGAAAAGAGCTTCGCAGATACGCAGAAATACATGAAAATTTATCAACTCATCCCCTTTGGCTACTCGGTTTGAAGCTTCCGAAACAGACATGGAAATTAGCCTCAGTAATCAGACTATCGGTCGACATCGTTAAAGAGGAGGTGAACTGCAAATTGTGTACGCGTACAACAAGTGATATTGCATTGCATTTTCTCCTTGAATGTCCAACGCTATTTGCTAGCAGAGACAGCTTGATGGACGAAATAGTAAACGCGATAAATGTCCAATCTTACGTTATTCTCACAAATAATTGTGACGACGTAATCGCTGATACCATTCTTGGATCAAGACGTGGTTCGATCGTATCTGAGGAGGAGTGGGAAATGTTTATGCTTGCTGTTGCAACTGGCGTTGCGCGTATGATGACAGAAATGAACACTCACTTACATGAAGTATAAAACTTCAAAAATTGATAAATAATGTACATAGTGTTTAAATTATGGACAGTAACTTGCGTAATTGAGAAATTGTGTACATATTTCCACACTTTTGTTTAAAAGTTCAAATATTGTTACAAACTTAATATTTTGATGCATTGATCTCTGCTGCAGAGGAAATAAAGAATGTCTGTCTGTCTGTCTGTCTGATTAATAAAAAATTTCCATCCCTAACGGGACCAAATTTCTACCCAGTAGAAAATGTAAATGTAAGCAATGAATCATTATTTTGTGAAAGATATAGTCTCATAACTGCAACGATGTGTGCAAACAAATTTCCATAAGGTGCTTATGCGTGTTACTTAATTTGTTTGCACACATCGTTGCAGTTTTCAAACTATATCTTTCAACAAATAACGATTCATTGCTTAGATAATTTTTTGTCCTTGTAAGTTTTTAAAATTAATTTTTAAAACTTTTTTAAAACTTGATTTTATTTAAATTAATTAAATTAAATTATTAAAATTATTAAAATATTAATTAAAAATAAAACGGGAGATTACTCTTACCAAAATTCGGGAACATAAATTAGAACACATCCCACCTTTAATGCTTATAGTAATAAATGGGTTTTGTGTCTAGATATACAGAGTATTCAACACATACACAACTGTTATGTATTTAATTTCATTTTCAATTTCATTGAATCTTTTGCTATAAGGAATCGAATACTTTAACACTATTCATAAAAAAAGAGATGTGTAAATAAATAGTAAAAAGACACATTAAAAAAAATCACTCAAATCAAAGGTCACAGTAAACCTTAGAAGGGAAAAACTGCGACGAAAGAGGTTGCGACCCACCTACAGCCTAGGATGAATAAACTGGCCAAGTTTTGTGATTCTTAAACTAATGGTTCTCTAATTACGGACCGGAAAGGATTTTTTACCATATTTGGCTTTAACTTCTTAATTAAAGGTGAACGTGACCTACCAAAGATGCATCAAGTGACAAAGATTGATAACTGTAGGCCCTAAAGAATTAAAGTTATGAGCCGGACAAGAGAAAAGCTAACAGACAGCTAGACAGCAGGACGGACACGAAGCCTATAAGATAATACGTCCTGTCTTAAGACGGGCGTATAAATAGGCAATAAATAGGCCTTTAATCAATTTATTCACATTTTAAAAAAACTACTATGTTTATTCAGGTATTGTAATTTGAAAAATATTAAACCAATAGGTACCTGTCCTTACGAAAGCCCGGAAGGCTCATTCGAGATTCAAGTATCGAAATTCGAGATTCGAAATTCGAGTTTCGAAATTCAAGATCCAAACTAACCATTCAAAAGCGGGTCAACTTTTGATTACTCCCCTTTGTTACTTTTTACTATCAAGAAATCGTTGAATATATTTATAACAAATGGATCATTTGCTAAAATGATAATGCAAGAAAAAAAAAATGTTTTATGTATTTAAAAGAATAAAAACAAAATTTAGAATACATTTTGAATGTACATATAATCTTAGTTTTCTAATTGTGAATACTTATATATGGAATATTATATGGTCTGATCGTTGACTTGCGGAACAAGTGGGTCAACTAATTTTTTTATCAGATCATTGCTGATGGAGAATATTACATTTGATTATAATTAGATATGAAATATTATGAATCGTATCTACACTGCACAGTAATTTAAGGGTATATATGTCATTACATTTATAAAGGGTACATTTGTGCAGTGAGACTTGAACTGCTAAATCGAACTGTCTGTAGTGTTATATAAGGTTTAATAAGTCTATATATTAGTCTTTGCCTATAAAGCTCTTGTCAGAGACTAAATTATACACCATAACGCTGCATCTAATTTAGACTCATCTACTATTTGATATAAGATAAAATGAATACCGCATTTATTTTAATTCATATTGTCAAGCTGTATTGTAGATATAATTTTTAATTAATTCAACAAATCAAAGCTTTAGATGAAAATAAGTAATTAAATACTTAATCTTTATGTATCACCTCTATTAGGAAAACGAATGCGATTTTTATTTATCAATACTACGTCGTCTTTCAAGTTTGAAGCCTTTCAATGTGTTTTGAAAAATGGGCAGGGGCGGAGTTATTGTTGATTATAACTTTATTTAAATGTCATCAACCCCGTTAACAAAGTACACAATACATATATATATATATATATATATATATATATATATATATATATATATATATATATATATATATATATAAAGCACTAAAAAACCAACAACACTGTATATCCTAAATGTCGGATCTACCAAGTAGATACAAGGTCACGGATGGAAATTTATATAAAGCACTAAAAATGACCAACGACACGAACAATAAAAATTGTCAATATTTATTGTTCGTGTCGTTGATCATTTTTAGTGCTTTATATATATATATATATATATATATATATTTATTATATGATTGAATAATTTCCATCTCTCTGATTGGCTGAGATCCAACTATGTTAGAAAAATACTACGTTGTATTGACCTGCACGTGACGTTCCAGGTCAATACAAGGATTTATTTCCTTTACGTTGATCTAAAAATAGATCGAGATATTCCAAATTGATACAAATTGATTTGGAAAGCTATTTAAACAACTGAAACTTTTTTTTCATTTGATGAAAACATAAGCGAATATATATTTTCAGAGGAGGGTGGTAAGAGGGGATGCAGGGACACTCCTCCAACACTTTTACTGAACAACAATTTTTTACTTTATGGCAGTCAGTTTTCCCTGATAATGCTCCTTTCTTTAAGAATCTATCCTAGAAAAAAAGACTGACATAATTTTTTTTTCATGGCAACTAAAATTGATTAAAAAAAAAAAGAAAAGAAAAATGACCTGTAAGGTTGATTAACATTTTAATTCTGCTTCTCTCTTAATTGTATTTGGATATGACTTAATTAAATGCAAACAAGTAATGGGTTTTATCATTTTATTAGTGAATCATATAATAAAATAATTATTGCTGTTTTTTCGGTCAATACAATGATTTAGCCATCTTCGAAGTACAATATTCACCTCGCCCTCCGGGCTCGGTGAATATTGTACTCCTCAGATGGCTAAATCATTGTATTGACCTCAAAACACAGCAATAATTGTATAATATATATATATATATATATATATATATATATATATATATATATATATATATATATATATATATATATATATATATATATATTAATAAATAACAGAACGCCGATTAAAACTCTACCGGTTTCAATTGTATCATCAGGAGTTTATATATATATATATATATATTTAAATATATATATAAAATAAAAAATCACAGCACCGAAATAAACTCAACCAGTTTCATTTCCAATCTTCAGGAACTCCTATATATTTAAAAGTAAACATCCAAAAATATCACAAACCATTTACTGCAAGCACTTTCGCCATGTTCGGCTCTTCAGGCATTTATACAAATGTCAGGTAGGTTACCTGGTAACGTCAAAAGCATAAAGTTCATTGTGACGTCATAATAGATGTAGGTAGTGTTAAGTTGGCGTAATTGTTAATGTACAAATCTTTCAATAACTTTCACACATTATACAAAAATTTTTAGAACAATCGGAAAACATGAAAAGTTTAATTCAGCCAAATGATATCATAAACAGTCGACGACAAGCACCAAGTCTTAGAAAACTGTTGACCAAGGCCCGTTTTACTACACAGGAGGAAATTCCAACAATTAAAAAATGCGGAGATCCGAGATGCGGAACATGTACATATTTAGAAGAGGGGAATAAAATCCAACTTAAATCAGGAATGGAAATTCGAACCAACTCATCTATGAACTGTAAATCGGAAAACGTCATC
The DNA here is from genome assembly GCF_032062105.1 of Saccostrea cuccullata. NCBI lineage: Eukaryota > Metazoa > Mollusca > Bivalvia > Ostreida > Ostreidae > Saccostrea > Saccostrea cuccullata. The sequence goes on from NW_026932896.1 coordinate 49,840, forward strand.
TACTGTGCCATCTGTCCGACATGTAAAGAATATTATACTTGACAAACGGGAAAATTAAATGCCAGGGTTCGTGTGCACAAGCAACAAATTAAAGACCCTAGTGTCCGTATTACCCCACCTCTGTTGATTTTTCCGTGAAATCCTGGCTTACGATTGGTTAAAGCCTGTCACGTGAAGGCGGTGGATTACTTATACCCGGTCAGTTGTTAATCCATACCCGGTCAGTAAATCTATACCCGGTCGATGTATTACGTCACAAACACAAACATGACGTCATAATAGGCACAGTATAAGCGCGATGAAGCATTTAGCAGAGAAGACCATTTTACAAACTACAGATAAAACGTAAATGTTTCATCTGTGGGGTAAATCCGTTACATAGTCTTTTAGTGACGGGGTATGGGATGATACCTGGTTAGTAAATTTCATACCTGTCTCGGCTCCGCCTCGCCAGGTATGAAATTTACTAACCAGGTATCATCCCATACCCTGTCACTAAAAGACTATATAACTAATAATACACCGTGTTGTGAACATTTCGCAAAATGTGGCAAAGGAAAATTTAAGATTTTCCCTTTTTATAAACTTCCAAATGAAAACGAAAATTTACGTTTGGCAAAAGAAGACTATTTTATCAACCTCTTTAAACCCAAACTTAATCGCAGATGATACTGTATATTTTATATTTTGAAATTTCATTTGTATAATGTGTGAAAGTTATTGAAAGATTTGTACATTAACAATTACTCCAACTTAACGCTATCTACATCTATTATGACGTCACAATGAACTTTATGCTTTTGACGTTACCAGGTAACCTACCTGACATGAAGAGCCGAACATCGAAAGCGCTTGCAGTAAATGTTTTGTGATATTTTTGGATTTTCACTCTTAAATATACCAAAAACTGTACCGATTCTTCATTTTGTTTTGAAATTTTTTATATATATATATATATATATATATATATATATATATATATATATAAAATCCAAATTCAAATGATAAACTCAAACTTTTATCTAAAGCGCTTTCGCCCCATGCGGGCTCATCAGTAGATTTGAAATAGTAAACAAGTTACATTATGACGTCATTCTCGTGACGTTATGTAGGCAACGTTAAACATAATGATTGTGACGTAATAATAATCACAGTTAATTGAGGCGCACAGATAAAGTTTTACAGTTCATCTGATCAAAGTTAAGCGCCTATTATAAATGTACAATAATGGAGACATTTTATATAAAATGTACATAATAAAATAATTTGATATAAATTCCTTTTAGCAGTTCAATTTTGGTTTAAACAGATTTATAAAATATTGTTCTTTGGCTTTCCGTAATTGTAATATATAATTGTAATATATATATATATATATATATATATATATATATATATATATATATTCCTGATATATGTATTCTATTTCATATTTAAGAAGCCATAGTATGAATTGAAGTATATATTTAAGGAATGTTTTTAAGTTTTGTGTGAGTTATTGGTGTGTGAATCACACAGACTTGTCACGTAGGCATATTTCATGAAGCGCGCTAGCGCTTCATGAAAAATATGCCTATGTGCAAGTCTGTGTGATTCACACACCAATAATTCACACTAAACTTAAAAACATTCCTTATATTTACATTTTACCTGTTTGGGGGCAACTAAAATATAATAAATATGTGAATTTCTCGCTGTCCTATATTGTTGCATTTTACTAACGTCGCTGCAGTCCCATTGTGACGTCACGTTAACGCACGTTTCTCCGTGTATATTTCTACGCCTGAGTATACACGAAAATGTTTTTCAAATCAATTTCACAGTAAGCTTACTAGAAAAACACAGCGAATGTAAATATTGCTGATTAAAAAATGCAATGATTACTTAAGTTTCCTTCTAATATATATAACACTCTTTCTTGAATTGTAGTTTAATTAAATGACTCATTTGTTATAAATATATTAAACGATTTCTTCATAGTAAAATCATGATAAAAGGGAGTAATCAAATCTTGAACCCTCTTTTGATTGGTTAATCTGAATCTTGAATCTCGAAACTCGAATTTCGAATCTCGTATTTCGAACCTTGAATATCGAATGAGCCTTCTGGGCGCTTTTGATTGCTTTATCTTGATCTTGAATCTTGAAACTCGAATTTCATATTTCGAACCTTGAATCTCGAATGAGCCTTCTGGGCTTTCGTATGTCCTTAACAAGTTGCTGTCCTTTAAAAAAGGACTGCAATACGTGGACCATATTCATGTTTTTTCTAACTGATATTCAATTAAGAAAATTTCTAGTTGTAGGGAATATTCATGTAGGTTTTTTCACTTTTACTACAATGATCTGCCTACTTAAAACTGATTGTAGTCGCAAAGCAAAATTATGAAATTTTATCTGCGATTAGTGACCTTTATATAGTTTTTGTCAGTTTAAAAAATTGGGTTGTTTTGATACGTGTTATTCATACTGTTCTGGATTAATATGGATGAAATTCATCGTGGGAAAAATGGAGATCTGATGGTTCACGAGTAGCACAGCTGTAGTACGCAGAATTTTTTTGGTCAATCCCCCCACCCACCCACATTGAAAGCCGCTGCTACAAACCTTTACCAAACGATATTTAGATTGCTGAAATATTAAATTATTTTGCGAGCCTTGATGCACAAAACTATTTGCCGGTGAAAACTTGCTCTATATTTTAAAAGCTATCTCTATTCGTTGAGTGACGTTTTTCATTGAAGTTGTTAAGTTACATGTATCTATACTTGTATACCGTAACTTCTTAAAGTGCTTGTACTATAGAATCAATGTTTATCTGTATATTAAAGTTTATGTAAAAGAGAGAAAAACGGATATGGCAATGAATATGTAAATGCGCTATGCAGATTTAAAAGCGCGATTTGCGAATGAATGGCAAAATTTTCATTCAAATAGGGCGAATTATTCTACGGGCAAGTTACCTAAAGTGCGATCTCCCTAGCATTCCCGCGCATGCGTAGCCTGTCGTTTGCCCATAGCATCCGGTTTAACCTCGCCTATATATTTACTGCGTGGACCCTGCGGTCCACGCAACAAAAATATACACTACTGCATTAAATAAACCCTGAGAATCCTACAAAACTCTCAGGAAGTACTGAGTTGTACTGAGAAAACCCTGAGTGGTACTGAGGCTACTACTGAGAAATCTGAGATAGTACTGAGTTGCACTGAGGTTTTCACTGTGCATTCTGTTGTGCACTGAGGAGACTTAGGTTAGCACTGTTGCTACTGTGGAAGTACTGATAATGTTTTGCATGGTGTATACGATTTAGATTAAGAGAAATATCTCCGAGTTCCAGGTTTTTTTCCATGCTTACATCATCATATGTCTTCCCCTTTGACAAGTCTGAAAAGGTCTTTTAAGAAGGATATGGAAAATTTCTGTTTATCATCAAAAGTTCTTTTATGACCATAAATGAAACATTTCCTAAATACGGGAAAAAAGTGTCTCTTGAGTTTGTTGTCGTGAACCCTTTTTTATTATTCTTCGCTGCCAAATCCGCTAATGCAATTGTTACATAATCAAATTAATCAAATAAAATCAAACTTTATTTTTATTAAATTCTAGTGTAATCACTGTACCTGAAGTATGTCTGTCTCTTCGTCCATTACACCTTATAAATTGAGAAATGTAAGTGATATTGACTTCATGTTTTGCACATATGTAGTGTGCTCTAGAATTTGTACATGTATATAACCATGTTTACCCATCTCGGTACCGTTTACCTTGACGTTTTACGTTCTTTTCAAAATGGCTCTTTGTTCAGGTATACCTCAGATATATTTTTAACATTTACATGAAAGAGGAAATCTATGCTATTAAGCACTTGTTAATTTTGTCAAAATATCTTATGAAAAATACTAGTTACCAAACAATCGACCGAGACCTAAGCCTTTGGCTTGCTTTGCAAATATACTCCAGATGGTTGCTTCAACTTTTCTCTTTGATTTTGAGAGGCAAGGATTTGAAACTTAGCGTTTGTTTTAAATGTTTACGAGATCGGGACAATGAGTTTAGACGCTGTATGTATTAATTTACGGTTTTCACACAATCTGAAAATTACATACTTTAAAATACATCGGGACCAATACACCAAAAATATCGCTGTCAGTTGTAGTTAAAACAAACTGAAGGATAGTCGAATTAACACGTGTTTATTGAATGAAAGATCATCATTTCTTGTACTTTCATTTCATTATCTGCTTAAACCCTATAAAGGGCTCGGGATTTTTTTTTTCATTTATTGTTTATTTTTTATGTAGTTTTTGTTGTTTATGACGACCATCACTAAGTTCCGAATTCCCTGAACCATACAAAACCTCCCTAGACTCTGTTGGTTCGGAATGTCCCGTAAAACACTGGACACTTTTCCTCCGGACGTCGTGCTTCCGTCCAAAAGGATTTCTCTAAGTTGTTACTGTCTGCAGAAACTTGACTGCTATTCAGGAGAAATATAAGGAGCCTAGACTCGGCAGAATATCCATTGTTGTAACTTGAATTTCATTCAATTGCAATTCAAAACTGATGTATATTAAGCTACAGAAAGCTACAGAAAATATAATTTTAATTTATTTTACCTAATTGTGCTAAGAGATTAACGTAATCAGAAATTTGATAAATATTTACGCAATAGCCAAAAAGTCATTAACCTATATAATGGTTAAAAAATGAAGTGGAGTATTCCTTCTCCTTGGATTTAATCTTGGCTGTATCTGTACGTGAGATAATTGCATATTTGTTGTGAGACATTTATATGGACATTTACAGATAAAATCTAATATATGACAAGATTTATATGGACTCGTCCGCTTTTCATACCGTTTTGTCTTTGGTAGGCCTAATGAAATAGTTTTCAATCATTTTTCTATTTTAACATCTTTCTATCACAGTATTTATTGATATTCATAGGATTCATTTCTGTATTTATATATGAATATTTACGTTTGCATATATCTATCTCAGATGAACCTATTGAAAATTTATTCAATTCTGTACGTGAGAATTTTATTTGGGGGTCACCGTAGAGCTACTTATCAAAACATCAACCATGTGTAACCCTGTAATGACACTAGGCAATGAGAGTTTTATTATTTAAACTATTGTTACAGAAGCTAAAGCACTTGAGGCTTGGGGAAATGTTTTTGCAAATCATATGAACTGATTTTCTTATGATTCATATATGTATATCATGTGTTAATCATATGATTTGCTTCATATGGTTCACATATTATGCCATTTCTTATGATTCTCATATGAAATCTATCATATAATACACATATGATACACGTATGTGGATCATATGTGGCC
>NW_026932897.1:0-5556 GCF_032062105.1 Saccostrea cuccullata
TTATCATGAAAATTTAACCAAAGGTCTATCCAAAAAATAAGGATGAACGTTAGAGACTGTGCAGCTGACAAAAGTGAAGAAAAATGTAAACAAACGCTAGGCTCCTAGTTTTCTCTATGTTACACAGGTTGAATCGATAGCCCCAAAACTGTATGAAATACTTGTTTACATTTAAAATAAAATAATTATCATTTTACTTGCTTATTTTATTCATTTTTATACATGATAAGCAAGTAGAGCAGTTCATTTTATAATTTATGTACCGGTAGATATTATTGCGCCGTGTGATTAGGTCACGTATTGACCTCTGACCTCTGACAAACTTCATACAGAATTGAAGATATTTTCTCTCTGTATGTTTATATAATGGAGAGATACCACAAATGTATATATTTACACTTCATTGATAAAATATTCAAAGATAAGTTAAATATGTTAAATATTGTATTATAGATGAATAATTATTTCATTGAATGCATTACAGATGGAACAGTCACTGTTCTAGAAATCTATGCACGTGGCTTGCTTATAAACATTTATGCACTGATGAATGACAATGGTTTTGATCAGAAGTAAAGAAAATATTCTTTGGATGTAAATATTGAATAGTTCATCATTTATAAAAAAAAATCCCTGGGTACTCGTTATAAGCAAGTTTTTGCTTCTCATAAATATTTTTCCTGCATGGTTTACATAATTATCTGAATTTTAAAAAGTTCAGTTAAAGAGACATCTGTAAGGAATAGTCTGCATTGAATTTATCTTTATATCCGTGCAGTTTAACGAAAAAAGTTTTACGTTTAATGAATTTCAATGATATTTTCATTTTACTACTAAAATACATACTCTTACCTCCTACATATAGCATTCATAATGATTTTTTTTTATTTCTGCATCTGAAATAATAAAAAAAAGCTTCTAATATATACTGAAGCTATTCTATACATTATGTTTACATGAACTTAAAATTCCTCGTATTACAGCTGTAGCTGATTCCCTCATTACATTGTTACAACGAGAAAATTATGATTGCATATTTATTTTTGCGAAAAGCATTACTCATATTATAGATTGATATAATTAACCCTTTTCATATAGATTGCAGAAACAGCTCATTTTCAAACTAATGTTGTTGCGATTTAAATCGGAACCACGAGTAATTTTGTAGTAAAAGTACTAGCATGAAATCTCTATTTTACGGTTATTAAGTTACATGCAATGATATAAAAAGGGTAAATAGCTAGGACACCATGTTTTTAATGTCTCTAGATATTTATGACATGAATAAAGAGGCTGTAATTAGTTTTCATTAAAAATTTTGCCAAAGGTCAACATGTTCAAAAAATTATTTTTTTGATAGCTCCAAAAAATATGCGGTTTAAAAAGTTGATACTTTTACAGTTTATAGATCATGTAGATATAACACTGCGTAACAGATGCAAAGTATGCATGTGAAAAAAAAACTTAAAATATTTTAAATAAGTATTATCAATTACTTTAATACAAATATCTCTAAAAAATGCAACTGATTAATTCTGTATATACTTTTAGTGAAGGTCATCATTGTAGAAACATATTAAGTTTATCAATAAAGAACAAATTGGACTTTGATAGAATTTGGAAAGTTGTTTTCCCTGTTTATATTGCCCAAATGTTCCGATTTGATTTCAAATGACTGATTTTTAGGCTCAACCGGAGTATACGGAATAAATAGTTCCGGCTGTAAATCCCTTGTAGAAAATAAACGCGCATTATAAATAGCCACACAAAAAAAAAAAGCAGTCAATGCATAGACACGTTGACATTGACAAATTTATAAAAAAAAAACTAAAGAACTGACATTGCATTGACACGTCGACATTGACAAATTAAAAAAAATTCAGTGCATCGACACGTCGACATTGACCAATTGAAAAAAGTGTCAATGCATCGACACGTCGACACTGACAAATTTAATAATTGTCAATGCATCGACACACTGACATTGACATATTAAAAAACTGTCAATGCATCGACACGTTGACATTGACAAATTGTCAATGCATCGACACGTTGACATTGACATATTAAAAAACTGTCAATGCATCGACACGTTGACATTGACAAATTTAATATAATTGTCAATGCATTGACACGTTGACATTGACATACCGTAGACGTATTCTTTTTTTCATGGGGTCATAATTCCGCGGAATCTCAATTTCTGTTTAATCCGCGTGTAGAAAATTACGCGGATTTCCTAGACTATCACTATATGCCTTGCATTTATATTAAGTACGTTTGGACAAATTTCCGCGGAAAATCTGCGACCGCGTAAATTAATATCACGCGGATAAAAGTACTTCTACAGTATTAAAAAACTGTCAATGCATCGACACGTTGACATTGACAAATTTAATAATTGTCAATGCATTGACACACTGACATTGACATATTAAAAAACTGTCAATGCATCGACACGTTGACATTGACAAATTTAATAATTCTCAATGCATTGACACGTTGACATTGACATATTAAAAAACTGTCAATGCATCGACACGTTGACATTGACAAATTTTAAAGGTACCCGATCGACGTAATTTTAAGAACGAAAGGTTTGATTTATCTTGAATTCATATTTTTACTGTTTTATACAGTTGAAAATTTGGAAACGTCTTCTATCAACTGAAAGAACACATCTCCATTAGAATGGCCAAATCTATAGCGATACATGAATTCATGTACTGATATGGAAGTCATTGGAAGAAGCCTCAAGTAGCGTAGATTCAAGTATATAATGCTGTTTAAATTGGATTTATAATTATCCCTTTGTCAATGTCAATGCATTGAGAATTGCATTTTGTCAATGTCAACGTGTCAATGCATTGACAATTCCATTTTGTCAATGTCAACGTGTCAATGCATTGACAATTCCATTTATTGACAATTCCATTTTGTCAATGTCAACGTGTAAATGCATTGACAATTTTATTCTGTCAATGTCAACGTGTCAATGCATTGACAATTTCATTCATGTCATAGAATTTATAATTATCATTGATAACCTAATCACTCATTTCAGATGGAGATGCATCCTCAAGGAACTATTTATTCCGTATACTCCGTATAGGGTATAGTCTTTATATACATGTCATGCTTCAATAACAGCCTTTCAGAGACAATTCACGTCCAACTCGCACATCATTGAAAAACGTATATTACATGTATTTTGGCAATTATGGTTTTCATTGAAAGAACAGAAATAAGCATGTGTTTGTTGAAAAGAAGTAGAATCTTTAAAGTATTTTACTCAGTAAATTTATTTTTTCACTTCGGCAAAACATTAATGTGTTTCCGTAGGGAACAACAAACTTGAAATGTAAACAATAACATTCATGTATGCATAACGCATATATACCTGAGTGAATTCTAAACTATTTAATAATTTAACCTATAAACAACAACCACAAAAAAGATTTGTATCTTAAAATCTTACCTTTCCAACCAAAACCCCTTCTACACAAAACGATAATGAGGTCGAATAAAATTTATGGTCTCGTGTCGCTGCTCCAATTCTGCTCCGTTTCGTAGTTCAATAACAGCATAAGGTGATACGTTTTTGCCAGAATTCTATCAACTGGTAAATTTACGGCTGACTAACAAGAGAGAGAAAAAAACCCACACAATAACACTGTTAGGTGATAACTTAGATATTTTCAGTAAGACATATTTACTTTAGAATGTTTATTATAAAGAAAAATCGTGCAACGATTTTAGATGTGTTTTTTTAATAATAGTGTTGCTTGTGTGTTTTATACTTTGAATGTAAAGCAACTGATATACCCAGCCCCTATATCTTCACTCCTCACAAAATCATTAACTGTTGTATACGATAAACTTTAGACGTATTAGCTGTACTTCTGCGTATCTAAAGGAAATGTAAATCAGAGTGGACTTTCAAAAAAGCCAAAGAATTTTTAATGTTGACAACTCTCAGTATTATTTTTAAAATTCAAAAGTCAGTAAAACTACAATGTACATCTTTTAAACATTTTTTTTTTTAAAAATGACCATAAACCCTGAAAAATTTTTGTTAATTTTTTTTTATATCATATAGACATTTATAATAAAAAAAAAATGATAATATATTGTGGAAAGTCGACAATAAAATTAAGTAAAAATCATTTAGGTTAAACGACAAGAACTCAGAAGTAAATATTAAAAGGATTCCGGAGTTCTTTATTGAACATGTTTTTGTAGTACATTGAATTTGGAGACCGGATCACCCGACAAACTGTTGGAATTCCGGTGGGCACTAATTTTGCTTTTATATTAACTGATTTGTTTTTTAAAAAGTAATTTTCTAAGAAGCAGAATTTATTCAAACATTTTTGCATCACAAGAAAAAAAACAACTACGTATGGTATAAAACTCGACATGAAGATATATTTACGACGTTTTCTCCAAACCTCTCTCGCTAATACTAATGTGCATACAACTATTTTATCCCTTCGCATCTGAATGTATAAAATTCATTGATATGTTCATAATTGACAATTTACAAAGAAATTCATAAGTCGATCAACATATCCGTGTGAAATTGAAATATTAAAGAAACACTCTAGAGTCTGCTACAGATATTTCAAATTTTCCTCCGACGACTATAGACGATACGGGCCAATTAACAGCTAAATTTGACAGATTAGATGCTTTCAGTCTTTCCATTATCAGTTTCCTTATTTACAAGTATGAATAGATGCTATATCACCTGCATGCAATATGTAAGTCTCCCAACTTATTCAATACTAAGGAGCATCCTCAGAGTGCAAATATCTATCAGCAGAGATAGGCTACTGATAGATACATTAATGTTTCAGGGATTATAAGAACCTCCTTTAAACTTAAACTTAGTTTTTTGAAAATTCTATGGTCGCTATAATGTCATCATCTACATCGTATTTTGGCTGCAAGTTTTCATATCAATTATAAGGCCTTTTTTTTCATACTAATTTCGACAACGGAATATTCACTCCACATGATTAAAAGAACTCTTGCTGGGCATGACTAATCGACAAGGGATGCTTAATTCTTCTAGGCACCAGATTACAATTCTGAAATTTCCGGAGGGTCCTGTTTAATGCTTTATTCACAGATTTGAGTAGTTTGCAGACTTCTCTGAGATCGATAACAGTTTGTTTATTTTTCATCGTGTTTTTTTCGGTTGCCGACGTCTTCAAATATGGTACTTTTAGATACCTTAAATGTCCAATAATGTCTTTTTTACAATTAATGAGTGATGCCAAGTCCCCAGTACAATGGCCACTTTTATCAAAACCGCACTTTTCCATCACTTGTCGGCAATATATGTTTACTGGGTTTAGGGCTAAATATGTAATTTTTACTAGAAAATAATGGGTTTTTTTACGAAGAATAATAAAACATATTCTAAAAAAAATACTCAATACTTTCTGTGATACAAATTTTACATGTTCCGATCATTCCGATCAACCAAAAAGAACCGTTTATCATGGAATTCACCCTAAATCTAAAAAAATGGGATTATTTTCTCTTTTA
>NW_026932898.1:0-55456 GCF_032062105.1 Saccostrea cuccullata
TAATCATGGTTGAAAACTACATATTGAGGACGATTAGATTTATATTAAGACTTGTCACGTGATGCAAAAGTCATGTGATTTTAGCACATTTACTTGCAGTATTGAGGTCATCTATGAATTTCACTAGTGCAAGGGCATTACCAAGTTAAAATTCTAAGTTTAGTTTATGAACATTTCAACACTCATTACATTTTCTGAAAAGTGCCATGATCTTACCTAGATTCTGCAATTTCATTGTTAAAATCATAGTATGACTGGATGCTGTTTTTTTTTTTTGGCTGGTCAACGGCATGAAATATTGAAATAATAAATTATTTTTAACATTTCATCAAGATCGCAGCATTTTTTTTAGATACCTTAATACTTCTACAGGTGATTTGCAAAAGCTTACTGTGATCCATTGAGTGTGTGCCATTGCACTAGATTGAATTATTAAGTCCCTCATATCACCCTCAGATGTAGACATGCATAAAAATATACGGCAGTATCAATTAAATATGAAATATTCGGAAAATATATCAATAAAATCGTGAAGAAGACATTGCTGAATCCAAGTTAATGGCCTATAAATTATATCTGTAAATAATATTTTATTTAACTACAGAATACACATTTCGTTGATAAAATATTACTCGATTTGCCTCTCACTGCATACAAACTGCGTCACGTTTTACGAAATGTCACATCGACAAATGCATTGCCATTGGTGATGTGTTATGTGGAAGTTATCTAACGATAAAACAGCATACTGTAGAAAGTTTAGGTGTAGTTTGATCGTTTCCTACAAGTTTAAATAGCTAATCAGCTCCTTTTGTGGTATTTTAAAGTATTCTGGGTTTTGTATGATATCATAGTTACATAGTTAAGTTTCCCCGCACAAATTAGGCTCCACCCCCTTTGTACCCTTAACTATATGCTGCGTAATTAGTTAAACACCCATACAGTGGCTGCAACGTTATTGTTAACGGCTTATACGCACGATCACGTTACCCGAACGATTCCGCACGATTAACGCACGATAAAACCTGTTACACGAACGATCCTTCATGCACACGATTCTACGTTACACGATCTTAAACGATTACTAACGCAAACGCCCGATTCTTCACGCAAAATGGTTCAAAATATTTAAGAATGAATATTTTCAAAACGAAAAAAGATTTAATACCTTAATATAAGGATCAAATAATTATTTTTATTATTTCGTTGACTGAAAAAATACTTAAAAAATGAATGGGTGTTTCTGGAAGTACATACGTACCTATGTATGACCTATCAATTATTTTAAATTAAAAAGATTTATTTACCTATGTATTCTTATCAATAATTTTAGATTAAAAAGAATTTTTTATGTAAATCTCCGACTTAAGAAGACCGAATTTGCTTCTACTTTTCGAAGATTTACATGTAAGTTGACCGTGAATTTTGTTTGATTGAATTTGATTTCTTTATGCGCAGTAAGGGGGATAAGATTGAAAAAATGGTATTAATACCATTTCTACCTAAATATCAAAATGACGTGGCCACGCGATGTCTTGGATTCAGCTAATTTTTTTTCTCACTGAAACTTCAATGAATGAAAAGAACTATATGACTAATGACCAGAGCAGAGGACACACAGCCCCCCCCCCCCAAAAAAAAAAATCAGTGGACAGGAAGTAATTTTTACATGAAAAATAGAAAGTACGAAAAAGAACAGAAAAGTTGTCACTGGTGCAAGGTGGATATAGAGAGGGTTTTCTAAAGATCATTACTAAAATCCACAGCAAATTGCAAGGCTGAGCTACTTTTCAAACTAACACAAAAGGACATAAAGAAATGTGAATTCGAGGAGACAAAGCTGACATCAAATGAGAGAATATGAAGGTACAAATTTTAGAAGAATTTTTTTTAAGCAGAGCATCTATTTTCCTTAGATAATATGTGTATTCTAAATTGATTATAAATTGATTTCTTGTATTTTCAAAAATGTCACTGTTTAAGTGGAGCATACATTCCAATGTCATGTTTATTTCTTTTCTATAAAGGCAGTATTATGAAAAGAAGCAGTTTCTTCCCTTTTTATATCCCCACTCTGCAGGAGAGCTGGTATACTGATTTATTATATACCCCCACATGGGCTCACAAATCTATAGTTTTATACTGGCAGACTTCACACAGTATGTCATGTATGATTAGAATATGAATACATTTTAACAAAACTGCGAACAAGATTAATTGTGAAACACTGATTCCCCCTTACATGACAGCTTATGCCACGACTCCCACGAGGTATCCCAAGAAAGATCTTGTCACAAGGAAAACACCTGTGAAATATGAAATTCTAGTCCAACTTCAAAAGTTGTGGTTAAGGGTAAAGTTTAAAGGCTGAATATGCTGATATGCAATGTGATAATAAGAATTAATTCCACAATATTTAGCACATAAGGACATTTAAAAATGCCAATTATCCTTCATTTTCACTTTCAATGAATTAAGAGATGATGGTTTGTTGATCGAACAAATCGACATACAACAATAGCACTGTCTCTCTGGCACCTCCCCCCCCCCACACCTCCCTAAGGTCATAGAGTGCCGATAAATTAAATTTATGTCAGAATACCTTAAGGAAAATATGACCATAACTAGAGCACGCAAATATGACAAATTGGAAGACTTTGAGGGTTACATGTACAAATAAAATTCAAATCTTGACTTTCAGCGAATTCATGGACATAGGCCGAGATTCTGTCTACTTCTTTTACCTGGTCTTCTCTTCTAAGTTATATAGAAGCACAAAAAGCAAATCAAAGTCAAAGAAGTTTAAAGCTCTGCTACCTGCTTTTGAGCCTCCGAAGCCAAAAACTAACAGCATTATCGAGAAACTAACAAACAGATCCTGCTGCATCATTATCCCCATCCATTGAAGCTGTTGCAACAATTAAACTTGGGTAAGAAAACGCCTCTCAACAAAATTATCCTGCAGAAATAGTTTAACCTCCAAAACTTTTAAAACAAGTTCAAGAACAGTCCAGTGCAGCAGTTTCGGCCACCTACACATGCACTTTCCAAAAATATATCGATACAGTTACTTAAGAGTGTTCAATCCAAACCAAGACTAGGACTTATTAATTTCTAGGTTTCAAACCAATGACATCATAAACGCCTGCTCCAACCACTCCGGCTCCTCCAGCTCCCGTACAGCAGAGCTTATTTAACTTTTTAGTGGACAAAATGGTCCTTCTTCAACCCCACAAGCACTTCCATTTCCTCTTCCATCCGTGCCGCCATACCCAGGATTGCCAAACAATAACCCAAAACTGAAAAATGTGTACCGAATGATTGCAACGTGGCTAGTTTCCGACGCCATGAATGCAAATAATAATCATGATCCTCCCGCACCTCAACCGGTTACAACAAAAAAAGAACTCATCCATCTTCGTCTTCCAAATACTAATAGACAACAACAAAAACAACAAAGACGTCACAATTTGACACCCTACCTCAACGCAATAAAAACAAATGAAAGCATCCCAGCACTCTCAGGGGAACAAGAAACGAGAAGAGGCTTTATGCCGAATGAGGGAGAAAGCCAATAGGGAGTACATGGATGAAGTATTTGACGTCGACGTCCCAGACACGACTTTTGCTAATGGCCGTATTCCATCATTTCAGGCACCTTCGTTTGAATTCCTACGGTAATCCGAGAACCATATTTTGTGAGTAAGTTATCATTAATAACAACACCAATTTGACTCCTTTTATGCTAACTCAATCCTCTAGGTGCATTTAAAATAAAAAAAAATGATACGAACGATAATTGGTCAGAAATGCTTTAAATATTTTTTTTAATTTTAGATATATCGTGTAATTCCAATTGAATGGAGAATCCAGAACTGAAACAACCTTTAATTATTTATTTTCTCGGATTTACTTCATTACAAGAAACAAAACGTGTTTTGACCCTCGTTTTCTGTAAGTGAAAAGTACTACGTGCGTCTTGAAAAGGCTGAGGAAGTTTGCATACAAAACTACATCCATTGTAGCAAAACGAAGGATTTTTATCACATAAATATTGTTATCTCGATGTAAACAATCAACGGACTTACGTTCAAAAAGCTATGTATGAAAAATACTTTATACTGTTAATTTGACACCTTATTGCATATACTATGTGTGCAAAAAAGCATAGAGTGATGAATACGAAAAATTTTAATGACATTAATTAAAATATCCTAATTAAATTATACCTTAATGAGGTCGTAAACTAGATAATATCGTACATCAAAAATGTGGTTGGTATTCATTATAAACGTAATGTAGCAGCTCTTTATGTATTTCATATATAAATAAATACTATAACCATTTTCTGGAGTAATTATTTATTTTAACATAGTATTCTCAAAGCCAGAAAGCGACAGTACGGGAAAACATCCGTTGTTAATGTGTTATGACACCAGGTTGAAATATTTATAATTTTTTTTTGCTTTCTTTTCAGGCCGAATTTGCTGTGAATTAAAAAAAATTTAAAATGATTGATATTGCTCCGAATTTGCTTCTTTTTTGGGGGTGGGGGGTGGGGGGGTATATTTCAGTTATCGAGAGCACTGACCTAGATTTGGGAGAGAAAGTCATGTGATGTTCTGGCTTAAAGATAATAAACTTCAACAATATGTGTACAAAGCTAAGATACTCCGTGTCAAACTATACGATATATTTTTTTTTTTACAAATTAATATGTAATTTATCAAGAAAATAAATTGGTTAACAGCTATTTTACGTCTTAAAATACACCTTGATTTATAAAAGTTTTTTTTCTTAGTTAAATGACGAATTCATGTTTTTATTTTCTGACCATTTCCTGATTGCTTTTAAAAAGATTGTAAATTTAGAAATGTCCTAATATATCATTTATTTCATATTATTACTAAAATAAAGGTTAGAACATCAAAATTATTTTTTTAAAATACTAAAAGACCTATAGAAGTACGTTCCATGCATAACTGGAATGTAAGAACATCCATGCGAATTGGGTTTTTTTACAACTCTGTCTGTATGTTAATTTATGAATATAATAAACGGCCATTATCCATTTCAATTCTACCAGTTCTATTCAAATTCTACTTGATAAACGACTCCATTCATTTTCTCTGCATATACTTTGTCCAATGTTTCATTCATTGCTACAGTGAAGTGATTCTTCCAGTCTCCTATCTTTCCTGAAAATCAAAGGTATATCTTTATTTTAAAAATCTAAAAATTTGGTGTTTCTTGAACTTCTTAGG
Source organism: Saccostrea cuccullata (assembly GCF_032062105.1). NCBI lineage: Eukaryota > Metazoa > Mollusca > Bivalvia > Ostreida > Ostreidae > Saccostrea > Saccostrea cuccullata. Next base: position 5,265 of record NW_026932898.1, read on the forward strand.
GATTTGTTTGTTTGTTTGATTTTATTTTGCAGGAGTTCATAACAAAATTTCGATTATAAAAGCATTTTAAAAAGCCTTAAAATGTTTTTGAGATGAAGGAAAAATTGATTTGGAACAGAAACTGTTTCGCCTAGTTAGATGTATTTAACCAGAATGTAAATCCTTTTTCGAAACAAACATGATGTATGCATTATAAAAGCAGTTAGTCAATGGTTATATTTATTCTCAATTCAACAGGAGCATCATGGCGGGTGTTACCGGTCGGCAGAGAATGCTCTCTTTCTCCATTGTTTTGTAAATAGTTTTAACAATACTTCATTTTACTTTCATTATTTTTTGCTTTCAAAACCACGTAAGTCGTATAAAAGAAGAGTCATTTATGTTTAAAAAAAGAACAACAAAGAGACCTTTTCTGTAGACTGTAGGAGTTTCTTTCACCTGGAGTTCATTCATTAATTCCGCCATCTTTTGATCCTCCCTGACACTTTTGTCCGCTTGCTGAAGATTTTGAAAGGTGCACTTCTCTGTTATCTCTTTGACTAGTCCGTTTTCATCTTTAACTCCCAAAAAGTCAGCCAATCTCCGAATCTCTGCTTCTGTGTTCTTTGAAGTATACAAGCAACACAGCATAGACATTAATATGAGGAGATATCAACATCACGAAATTAGAATGCCCTTGGAAAAGATCATAAAACAATTGAATGTTATATAGAACTGCTGCTTTTACATTGTGTTTTAAACGAACAACTCTCATTTCTCATTTAAATTGTTTCAAAACTTTAACTTATAAACTTAATCTAAGTTTCAAGGAAATAAGGCTGTGAACAAGTTTTACCATGGCATAAAATATAAGATTATTTACGGAACACAAATATTTCATATCAATTCATCACATATTTTCATCACAGGAGACATCTCTTTCTCTTTGGAGATACACTGTAAATTGTTTCTCTCTGTTCTACTGGAACGTCTCTCTAAGACAAAGAGATTTACATTCCATTGGGGGTATTTTACTTAAAAATTGATTGCAAATTAACAGAATCAAAAGGTCAAAATATGAATTTTAAATTTGATATATTGACACGACAAACGTGGAATACTGTGAAAGTACAACATCAAATTTAATTCAATTCACATTTTCAAATTGAAAAGTCTCGTGAAGATATTGCGTTGGCTCTTCCATTAATTAGCTAACCCAAAGAATTCAGCAAAGATTTGCAGACAAATCAGGTAGTCAAGAATACAAACATAATTTGTAGTATCACAATTACAATAACGTATGCAAACAAACTGAGTAACGGACGTTATGAAAATTCATTTCTTAAATATCTGTTATCCGGTGTATTCCTTCAACTTCAGAATAAACAAAAAATTTGATATTATAGTTTCCAGCTAACTATAAAGTTTCACGTTACGTCACGATCTAGTTAACAGCTGCGCTCAAGATAAATTGTACACGCCTCCTAACTGCAAGATTTACGACTGGAACTTTCTTCTTATCCCTGATAGGTTGCTCGTGCAACAGATTATTTCCGTGTCAATGTTGATAATTTGAGTTGACCAATCACGTAATTTGTTTACGCTGGACGCATCGGACGAAAAAGATCATGACGTAACGTGAAACTTTACAGTTAGCTGCAAACTATGATAAAGGGGTTCTTTGAGGAGTACAGGTAAAATAAAAATGATACAAGGTAATTAACTTAGGTAAAGATAGACACAATATAAAACATTAATACATTAATTTTTTTTATAACATATTATGAAAAAAAAAATTTTCTAAATGATTAAACAGATCTTCCTCAATACATTATTTTATATCAAATAGTATTAAGTTATTTATATCTTTTTATTGTTCGAATTACTATTGAGTAAATAGGATATGGGCAATGCAGGGGCACTGATTGACTTTAGATAAAAAATACCAAAAAGAAGGAAATTAGTGAATAGAGCATTAAACATAGATCTCGGGAATTCCAAAAGTTGGATCAAGAATCTAAAGAGGTAAGCATTCACTATTGACCGCTTACACTCGCCTACATGTCTAATTTTTTCAATGATGACATCGTAATATTGTGTTTCAAAAATAATTAATATTCTTTTTATATCCCACATACTTAATTGGTTAAAATACTTGTTCTCTTTTTTTTTTTCAAATACTTACATATGAATCATCTTTTTATTCGCGGCTACTATATTTTCGCGTTTTTGCTCAAAACAATTAAATAACGGAAATCTAATACTTGAAATGATTTTAAACATTATATGAAGCCATTTTAATATCCAGTAATCGTTAAACATTTGCCCCAAGGAATGACATTCTTACGGACTAAGATGTCAAGGAAACGTAGGCATCTACCGTTGTAAAACTTACAAAAGTCATCACAAAATGTTCAATTTTAAAGATCTTAAAAAGTATTTATCTTTATAAAAAATATCCCCTTTTTACAATTTTTCTTTTCTACTAAAGTAGTGGTTTAGTGCTAAAAATATTAATTTCTACTAATTCTGATGATTAAGATTATTAATGTCTTCCGTTTCCAACGCAATGAAAACTAAGTTAAGGTTAAGTATAGTTAATGCAAAAATAAAACTGATATTTTGGATTATTGATTTGTCCTTGTGTACCATTTTTAAACTCTAAGAGCATTTTTTACATAATATTTACTTACTCTTTGTAGTTTCTCGTATTGTATCATCAATATTTGATCTTTTCGAACAGTCGCTTCTTCGATAAACTTTTTATTATACTCAAACCATCCCCCGTACATCGCCTCTAAATAAAAAGGGAAAAAATCTTTCCAAGATTTAAATATTATGTAGGTTGAAATATTTGAAAAAAAAATTAAAAATGCCATAAAAATACTATTATTTAAAATTCTTACTTCGTCCAATATAAAGTTCGTCCAAAAAATTCTCAAAACTCATCCCAGGTAAAAATCCACAAGAAGAAAGAAATTTAAACAAAGACACAGCAACATCTTTCGAGTTACGTACAACGTATACTATTTTCCCGCCTTTATCCACATGTTGTTTTGGGAGCCATTGAAAAGGAACATGGGTGCTCATGACACCATTATAACCCTGCATCTGACTCATGTCTGATAACCCCTCTACGAAAACCTGTTCCCTAGTCACCGTAGAATACTCGGCTTTTCCCCTCAGAAGCATGCCCATTATCTCCCATACCCAGTGAGTTCCTTCAATAAACAAGTACACAAACATGAATAAGAATTTTTACAGTGACGGTAGTTTTTTAAATTAACATGTGACGAGAAAGTAGTATGGATTATGATATATGCAAAAGGTTGGAAATTCTGTAGTTAAATACAGTATAAAATTAAGGCCTAACATTTGGTATGAAACAAATCAGCCAAAATTCGACACAATTATTGATTAATTTATATTTGCTAAAAAGGTAATTATATCGACCATCAAATTTACGAAATGCCGTCTTTAAAATATGGTTGTTGAAATCCCCTCATCTCATCTGCCTCAGAGGATTTGAATTTAAAGAAAAATTAAGTGACGTCTTCTATTTACATACTCTCGATTCATATGCTTTAAATTCAGATCAAATATGATAAATATTTGGTTGTATGTTGTTCAGCTCATTTTGACATTCTATTGAGCATCTCCTTTTCTTAGTGAAATATATGGATATAACGATCAGTATTCAAGATCAAAAAACCATAAAACACACTACAAAATAGGAGCAGAGCAAACAAGAATCTCCAAAATATCAGAGGTGGGATCAGCCATGGAGATGCGAGTATCCATTGCCGGTCGGTCACTCCTCTGTAATCAATTCAGTGTGTAAATAACGCATTAACAGTTGGTATGGAAAACGTCAGTAAGCATTCGACTAAATGATAAATTATACTTGCTGACAAAGTCATTGTATCGATCAAAGAACTCACGAAATGATGACTTTAAACGAGGCTGCTGATATCCTTGTTAGTGAAAAATTTACATTGTTTAAGAAATTGTACATTCGTAAAGCATGCTCTTGTTCATCGAATCCAGTAAAAGATATAAACTCCGCATGCGGGTGATGAAGGTATATTGCTAATGAAAACATTGCTGTGACGTCATGCCTTTGTTCTTGCAGTCTAAAAATTTACCTGTAGTCGTCCGATAATAATTACCAGTCCGATAATATATTAGTGCGGTAGTGATAACACAATCGGACGGTATTTAAAAACAAGAAAACGAGTGAAATAGAGGTTAAATATGTCCAGAAACAAAAAATATGTTAGGAAAATTTCAGAGAAAGCAAACGCAAGAAAACTAAGTTGCTACAAAATAGCAAATCCATGAGAGAAAAAATCGAGTTTAATCCTTCTTCAAAATTAATACTTTCCACTTTTTAAAGTGTTTTTGATACAACACTTTGAATAAGCGAATTTAAATCCATTTTTTTAGGAAAATTTTGATAACTTTAGCTTTACTTCCCCGTGGCCGCACTTTTAAAACCCGAGAATTTCCATTATATAAACTAAAACTTCAGGATAAAAATCCGCATATATTTTCACTTTCCATGGTGATAGTAATAATATTACCCAAAATTATGTCTGTGTCAATGTCAATTTATGCACATAATAAATAAAAATGTTCCAAAATAATAAAAAAAAAAATCCTTCACCACCGGACACCTGTCCCGCTTAGCTAAACGACTGTCATTGAATGAATGAAATGAAAGAGTTCACTCACTGTTTCTATTGCCTCATTCCTTTTACCTACTTATTAGACGGGAAGGAAACAATGGATGCCTGAACTCCTATTGTGTTATTATCGGACTCCTCCAGGTAACTTCTGGACAGTTTTAAGAAAGATATATGCCGAATACTGTTCTATATGTAAAATTATCAGACAGTTTTCGGCCCTAACGGGCCGCAAACAGTCTGATAATTTTTCATATAGAACAGCATTCGGCATATATCCATTACATAAGTTAGGAAGTTGACGATTGAAAAGTTAAAGTCATTGGGTTTATCAGGGTTGTTGAATTTTCATTAACGTCTTTTTCGAGTAAAATATCCCAATATGAAACAGATGTGTCAGACTCTGTGGTATCTTTTATATCAAACTCACCAGGATATATCTAATCGACACAAGAATGGAAACAACCGTTGTTAATTAACAATATTTCGTCGATATATCTAGATGTCGAGTTTAGGTGGCAGAGGATAGTTTCGAATAAAGTACCGGTCAAAAAATAGAAAAAATAGAGAAACCTGAGGTGTGAATGCATATAATAGGTAATTTTATAGCTAGAATATTTTATGGGTGCACTTGGAGGGAACTGGTGGCCTTGTATATTTTATTGAAATATGACACTTTAGTGTCACTACTACTGTATATGGGATATGGACTAGAAATACGAAACTAAGGTCAAAACTCGCTCTACCAGTATTTCACCAGAAAAGCAGGGTGGGTTCACAGGATGAATTGTAGCTTGAAAACGAGGTGGTTGAGCCATAATCTCTTGCTGTTCATTGGTATGTACAAATGTTATTCTGCAATTTGTGTGGTAGCTTAGGTCAGGCGCACGGGCCTGGAAGCAGATGCGGCTGCGGCGAAATAGTGAAAATAGGCTTGATTCACATGAAATTTTGAGATTGTCCCTGCGCCATCTTTAGGGCTCATTGTGTAAGTTGTACATGTTGTACGTAAGTTGTACGTTTTGATTGCAAAAAAAAACTATCTTCTGCCACCTTCAAGAATGCATCAATTTTTAGAAATGTGAATTTTAGTCTGATTTTTATACAAAAGGGTTTATTTATGTAAGTCAATTTAAAAAAATACTTTGTTTCTGTTATTTAAAATCTGTACAGTTAGGTATATTCACTAAAAAGCAAGGGGGGTTACTCTTTTCCAACATACATTTTTAAAGACTTTGAACCATCAGCATAATAAATCATATAAGATTCAGACATTTTTTGCCAGAGAATAAATTAATTGTTTGAATTTGATACTTTGGGTATTGTTGCATAATTAAAATCATGTCTTGCTTTAATTAATTAAATCTAATTAAAATTTAAGTGTATTAATTAGTGCGATATCACTGAAATTACATATATTTGCCATTTTTTCAACCTAATTTACTAAATATAATTATTTTGAAAATAAAAATCAGTCAGCATACCTAAATGTCACTAAACCTAACCATATATAGTACCAGAAAAAACTTTTTTTGCTTTATTTTTCTAAATTTAACATATTCTGTTATTGATATTTTCATGAAATATGCCCCCCCCCCCTTTTCAATTTTTAAATTTATCTTTATTTAAATGTGACAGAATCTAAATTTTTCAATGGTTTGCTATAAAATGACTATTTTTCTTTGAATAATAGCAAAAAAAAAGAGTTTATATTGCATATTTAATGAAGTAATATCAATAAAATGTGCATTCTCATGTAATTATTGAATTCTGCTAGGCCCATATAATCTGCCCACAATTGCCCAGGATGGACAGAATAATCTCTTTTAGTATTCAGGAGAATGAAATGTATGTATTTGATTACTCATAACTGTTAAAAGTGAATACCAGACACTTAGAAAGAATTCAGCTAGGACAAACAAATTTTTACAGTGCATTTTCATTACACTGAAGAAATGGCTGCAGGGGTAGGGTGTTGAACAGCCATTTCCTGGACACTTTTTCTTAAGCATATGATGCAAGAGGATTTTTTGCATATCATGATAAATATCTTGAAAGTTGAAAGGGGTTTTAACTTTGCAAAGAAGTTATAGGTATATAAAACCAAGTGAAAAAGAGATAAGATGGAATTTCATAGAACATGAAAAATAGGGGAGTATGTGATACATGTGAGTACATTTCACCAAGATGTGCCCTTTATATTTGAATTTTTACATATAAATGTATTTGAAATAGATTAAAATTACCATTTAACACTTTTTGCTGGTATATTTATCATCTGGAGTTGTAAGAATTGCATTTGTTTTATGTGTAAGAAACAATATGGGGTTAAGGTGGTTGACCTAGAATTGGTGAGGTCTCTTATTTGGCCATAACTTTTTTATTTTTCAATGAATCAAGACATATTTGGTATATTTTTACTCAGAATTGCATGTTCTTTTTGAATTAAGCAAGGTTTATTACTTGCAAGACAAACTTTGAAAGTTAAAGGTGGCAGAGGATAGTTTCGAATAAAGTACCGGTCAAAAAATAGAAAAAATAGAGAAACCTGAGGTGTGAATGCATATTATAGGTAATTTTATAGCTAGAATATTTTATGGGTGCATTTGGAGGGAACTGGTGGCCTTGTATATTTTATTGAAATATGACACTTTAGTGTCACTACTACTGTATATGGGATATGGACTAGAAATACAAAACTAAGCTCAAAACTCGCTCTACCGGTATTTCACCAGAAAAGCGGGGTGGGTTCACAGGATGAATTGTAGCTTGAAAACGAGGTGGTTGAGCCATTATCTCTTGCTGTTCATTGGTATGTACAAATGTTATTCTGCAATTTGTGTGGTAGCTTAGGTCAGGCGCACGGGCCTGGAAGCAGATGCGGCTGCGGCGAAATAGTGAAAATAGGCTTGATTCACATGAAATTTTGAGATTGTCCCTGCGCCATCTTTAGGGCTCATTGTGTAAGTTGTACATGTTTTATTCCTAAAAGCTTCAATTTTCTCAAGGGACTACATCATACTGTTATTACATGTAGAGGGAATTTAAAATTTTTCAATGCACATTTTTAAAGCAGCTCAATATTAAGTAAACCGTGAGTCAAACGTTTTGATTGCAAAAAAAACTATCTTCTGCCACCTAAAGGCCACAGCCAATGTTTTTTTCAAGTAAAATTACCTATTTCCTTTTTAAAAGAATGCATTGTTAAGAAAATTATGATACAAATCATAAATGTACTTTGATAATTTTTCCATATTTTAGGGGTGTTTTTATGATAGCGTAATTAAATCCATGAACTTCATGTATTTAATAATTAATAATATGAATGTACTCAACTTAAGTGAGGTTATTACAGACCTGATCTTGGAAAGGTTGCCAGAATAATTGCATCTTCTCCTAGTTTCATGTCCCTGATGTATTTCAGTGCATGTTCCGCGTCTTTTAAGAATGACACAAGCTTGGGCAGGTACATTTCTCCATAACTGGGCCATTCAAGTTCTGTTACATGTGTGTCATCCATAGCAGTTAGTCGTTAAGCTGCAGTATCCCCTCTGTGAATGAGTTTACGTGACACAGTATACTATATCTCGGTCGTTGCGTCAATAACTCTTTTTTTTTTACAAGTTGTAAGAATTGCCTGACAGATATATGCAGTGCTTTGACCTTAGCTTAGTAAACAAGTCCGTCTTGAGGCTTCTATGTTTTTATGTTTGACGAAAGTCCGCACTAGTGATTATCATGTATACATTTTGGTATAGGTATCAGTAAACTTTAGTTTTTAGGAGCATTCAATCATGTTATAAGTTAAACATCCATACTCTTTATCCCATATTCCGTTTAAATTATGGTGAATTATGTGAAAGGAGGATCTTTGACCGTTATATAGTCAGCGCACAACTGTTTGCTGAGTCCATGTGACACCATAAGGAACTAAATAGATTACGCTAGGCGTGTGAGCATTAGTCCATCTCCTTAATAAAAAAATTGCCATCCATAATAGAACTCAGCCCTCTGACACACACACCCAATCTTTCAAAAGGTCACGGAGTCCCCAAAAATTAAGTTTTTATCAAAAACCTTAAGGCAAATATGATCTTAACTAGAGCACGAACATACGACAAATTGGAAGTCCTCTACCTGTGGGTAACAATTAGAACTAAAATCTTGACTCTCAACGAAATCATAAACAAATGTGTCTTCCGAAACCAACAGTTCGTTTTCAAAACATAATAGGGAGTCAGACAGTGGGGACCACAGGAGGACACAACGTTTCTTTTATGTTTTGAATATATAATTTGTGTATCAATGTTAATTGTGTTCCTTAAGGATGTACAACACACCCATCCCCAAAAAATTTCTTTCGTTAAATTTTCGCTATTTTTGTTTTTTTTAAATACATATATCTACTGTGTGTATGCACATTTTTGACAAAATCGTAAGGGAATCGTATCGTAATCAAATTGGAATATTGCTTTTGCTTTAAAAATATATTTAATTACATTTTTTAAAGTTCTCAAATGTAAAGTATATTTAAATTGATTTTTTTTGCAATTTTTAATATCCCCTCCAAACACCCCACTTCCTTTTCTTTCTTTCTTTTTTTGCGTCGCAGACGCAACGTTTGACGAAACGTCTGTTACAGTACAGACACAATTCATAAAATCCCTGAGGTACACACTAGTTTGTTAATTCATGAATGCAGAATAAACATCGGCTACTGGATTTTATGTTTGAAGAAAAATTTACTCGAGGATCTTATGTCCATTCAAGTGATTAGTCCATATATATATATATATATATATATATATATATATATATATATATATATATATATATATATATATATATATATGTGTGTGTTATGCATTCAATATCACAGGATACCGGGATATGAATTCAACTTATGTTGAAAACATGTAGAATTTTAATCTTATTTTTCCAAAAAAAAAAAAAAAAAAAAAACCCACAATGGTGTATGTTCAACTTTTCTATGAGTGGAATAATTATATTTTCTTACATGTCATTATTTCAAACAAGGCACTGTGCCGTGGGGATACATATGCATCATGTGAACACCTCTAAGGATATTGTATGCAATCTTTCAATTTCGTTGTTTCTAAAGAAAAAAAAATGAAAATTCCGTATTCGTCCACATTAATTTCAATATATTGTAACGAGACCGAGGGTATCGTGTAATAAACTCGTGGGCCGCTATTAGTTTTCTGGTCACTTGGTCGAGATTTGATGGTTCTGTTGGTCACAGTTTATATAATGGTTAATAACCAATTTTTGGTCACTTAATTGGTTAATGGAATGACCAACTTTTGGTCACTTATTTGGTTGACGTAATGACCAACTTTTGGTCACTTCTTTGGTTGACGTAATGTCCAACTTTTGGTTACTTCTTTGGTTGACGTAATGACCAATTTTTGGTCACTTTAAATAATGTTTGTTAGGTATAACACTTGTTAAAAGTTTATAACATTTATTAAGACGATCAAATGGTTCACTTATAAACACACAAAATGGTACACAGTAACTTGGTTGGTACAACGTTATTTGGTTAACAAAAAGGTGACCAACCGATGGTCAATCCAGGACGTTCCTAAAAACTTGGTTCCCTTTATTGTTTCGTATACATAGACTTGGTACCGTCTTATAACCGAAGTATACGGAGTCGTTCCCCAAACCAGGGAAGGCTGTGTGCTACGAGTCGCTCCCCACAGCCGACTGAAGTCTAAACCCAAAACAGCTGGTTTATATAGACAAAAGTTGTTATGATGACGTAAGAAACAATCAGATACCCATTACGTCACAATCAATACAATCAATAAGTTAGCGGGTTTTGACCAACAAAATTATACATACTAAATTAATAACGTTGTACCCATATAAAACATACAAAATACATCACTTTCTCATTAAATTATACATGTTAAATTAATAAAGTCATTAAATCAATTATTGTTCATTTCTTTCGTTAACTGTTCATTGACAATTATTTACGGAGTTTATAAACATCGGGTTCAAATTCCATATATTCCAAACTTGTAAACAAGAATTAACCCGAATTTCACAGCTAGGTACACTTCGTGAAACGTAACATTATCAAACATTAAACTCTTTTATCTATTAATTAATATTTATGCGTACATTGATAGGTTTTGTTTTGATTCGAGAAAATGCGAACCGACATTGTTGGCAGTGACAGAAAGTCAAACGATTTGTTGCAATGAGATATTCATAAATTCAGATAATTTCAGTACTACCACTAGTATTTACAATTCTTTTCCAATTTCTATACTTACATTGTGTGTATTAGGTCTACGGTATTCAATGCATTCTCTGATTTATCAGGTCTCTGATTCTGTGTATGCGGAAAACCGTGAATAATGGGAGGAAAACAAACATATGTCCTACATTTTGAGGGTTGTTCCTCTTTGGTCAGTAAGGGTCTGAGAACGCCATCGATGATTACGTTGTGAAAAGTTTATTCTTGGTTTATTGTTGTTGTTTTTTTTTTCATTAAAGAAGAACAAAACAGTATGTTAGGTCTATCAGAGTATTTACTCAGAAAATAAATAATAAGACCTAAATATTGTATTTTTGTACGTAAACTTCCCGGTAATCAAAAAAATAATCCCTTCTTCAAGAGTAGAGGAAAAGTGGCCTTAAATTGTATATTCAGATTTATCGATGATGATTTTTTTTTCACTTAACAATAGTTATTTTTATTCGTATGTTGACTCGATGTATCCCTGTGAACTTGAGATAAATGACATTACAGAGTCTGCCACATCTGATTTATATGTAGAGTTATTCGTAAGGATGTTTATGAAGTTTCGGAATCCAGTATAGATAAGGTTGTTCAAATTCATGTTGGTTGTTTGGAATATTAAAAATATTCAAAAGTGCTTATGATTTTGAAGAATATCTTCCTTAGAAAGAGAACTATGAGTGTTTAATTGGATAACCACTTGTAGATTTAAATCCAACTTCTCCTAAAACACAATTAATATAACGAGCCTTACAAACGAAGACAATGTTGTTACCTGCTTTGTCAGCAGGGACCAGTACGTACTGATCATGTAATCTATCTAATTCTTTTTTTCACCTCTGGATTATTGAATACAGAAGGATAACGAAGAGTATTCAAACTTTAAAGTCGACTGAAACAATAAAAATCAAAATGGCGTTTACGATTTGATAATAGATCTTCTATTCCAAAAATGGGAAAATCTGAACTGCAAATGTTCTAATGTTGTCTACTGAATAGAATGTACTCTGTGTGGACTTGTTTATGTTGGTGAAACCAAGGGATAATTAATAAAAGAATATCAGGTCATCGATTTCAATTAAATCATGTAGGTCAGCAGTTTTTATACAAACATTTTAATTTACCTGATCATTTTATTTTGTCAATGAAAGTTAGAATTTTCGAAAAGATTTATTACCACACAAATAGCCCTTCAATGAGTTCACCTTTCCGAGGACAACGAGAAGAATTTTAGATTTGAAAACTAGGGACAGCCTTTCCCTGTGGATGAAATGACAATGTCCATACGGCATAGTGTTGGAAATTTTTTCAGTCCGAAAGAAATATTTCAAGTACATTTCTGAGGTATGAGGACAGAAGGTACTGACCTAACTTTTGGAGAGAAAGTCATGTGATGATCCAGTTTAAAGATAAAAAAGTTAACAATACGTGTACAAAGCTAAGACACTTCAACACTCCCCGTGTCAAACTATACGATATTTTTGTTGTTACAATAATGTAGTTTTCCAAAGAAAATATTTCGGTTATTTTACATCTTATAATAGACCTTGATTTATTATAGTGTTTTCTCAGTCAAATGACTTATTCATGTTTTCATAATGTATTGTAAAAACAGCTTTATTTTTTTACTATTTCTTGGTTTTATTTAAAAATAGAGGTACCGTGAGCAATGAGCTCACTACATTATACCCCCGCCTCCAATATGAATATAATGGCAGTGTTTATGTTTTGCTGTGGGAAACCCAAAAAATGTGTCGAATCAAAAAGTAAAATAGGAGGTGCATAATGGCAATATATATGTAGTAAAGTTTTTTCTGAAAGTTTCATCATATTTCATTCATGATATGGGAGGAGTTGCGGATAAGAGATGGGTACCCCAAATCGTAACAGACAGACGGACGGACGGACACACCGATTACTATATACATTGGAGCCTCATTTTTCCGGTCGCTTTGGTTTCTAGTCAATTTTTCCGGATATGTGAAGCGTCCGAATACCTGAATTGCGAGTTTAACAAGACAAAAATAATGCTAAAAATTTCCATTTCGATAAAAAATCGTTTGGATACTGAAGCATCCGGATATCTGAAGGTCCACTGTACCCTCCCGCTTTTCAAGCGAGGGTATAAAAAAAAGATTGTAAATTATGAAATGTCGCCATTATTTTATTTTATTTTCATATTAGTATTAGAAAAAATGTTCGAACATCAAGTGAATCAAAAATATACTAAAAGACAAAGAAGTAAGTTCCGTGCATAATGTTCATTTTGAATGTGTGATCATCCATTACTCAGTATTATTTTCACAAACAACTGTGTATTGGCTTCCTAAAAACTATGTTTATATGTTTAACATATGAACACATGATTAAAGAAAATTACGCCATTTCAATTCTACCAGTTCTATTCGAATTCTACTTGATAATCGACTCCATTCATTTTCTCTGCATATACTTTGTCCAATGTTTCATTCATTGCTACAGTGAAGTGATTCTTCCAGTCTCCAATCTTTCCTGAAAATCAAAGACACATTTTTATTTTAGAAATCTGAAAAAATTGTCTTACTTGAGTTTCTTAGGATTTTGTTTGTTTTTTGCAGGAATTTTCAAATACATGTATTACAGCATTTTAAAATGTCTTAAGCTTTTCGAAATGAAGGAAAACTCAATTTTGATCAGATATTATTTCGACAATTTAGACGTATTTAACCAGAATGTACATGTATTCCTTTTTCAACAAAAACACACGTGATCCATGCATTATGAAATCAGTTAGTCAATGTTTTTTTATTCTCTATTTAAAAGAGGAGCTTCATGGCGGATTTGACCGGTCGGCAGGGTATGCTCAACTTCTCCATTGCACATAATCTCACCTCCGATGTTTTGGAGGTCCGTGTATGCTCTGCTCCTATTTTGTATTGTTTTATGGACTTTTTTCTTATATACTACTCATTATGTCCATATATTTTGATGTGTGGCAGTGAAATTTGATTAACTCTAGACAATTAAAAATACTAGTTGTTATTAGATAGATGGCATCCCATTGAACAAAAATAATTCCGAGAAAAAAAACAAAAAGGTTTTGGAATAATTTTCCTAATTATGAATCAAATTTAGATAATAATCATAAATAGAAAGAATCTTCATTGTTATCTAATTATTTGAAACAATGCTTCGTGTTTCTTTTTTCTTTTCCAAGCTCGTTGGTTGGATAAGAAAAGTTGTCAATGTTTAGTATAATGACAAAACTAAAGAGACCTTTTCTGTAGACTGTAGGATTTTCATTCAGCTGGAGTTCATTCATTAATTCCGCCATCTTTTTGTCCTCCCTGACACTTTTGTCCGCTTGCTGAAGATTTTGAAAGGTGCACTTCTCTGTTACTTCTTTGACTAGTCCGTTTTCATCTTTAACTCCCAAAAAGTCAGCCAATCTCCGAATCTCTGCTTCTGTGTTCTTTGAAGTATGCAAGAAACACAGGATAGACATTAATATATGGAGATATCATCATAATAAATTTAAAGTGCCCATGCAAAAAGATCATAAAACAATTGAACGTTATAAAGACCTGCTGTTTTATACGAACAACTTTCATTTCTCGGTTAAATGTTTCAAAACTTTAGCTTATAAACTTATTCTAAGTGTCAAGGAAATAAAGTTGTCAACAAGTATTACAATGGCATAAGATATCACGCGTGCTTGGACAAAGAATGACATCTTTTTATTTACCAAACACAAGATTTGATATCAATTTATTTAACATATTTTCATTTCAGGAAACATTTCTTTCTCTTTGGAGATACTTTTTAAATTGTATCCCTCAATTTTACTGAAACATCTCTCTAAGACAAAGAGACAGATATACATTCCATGGATATCTTGCTAAATATTTGCAGAATCAAAAGGATAAATTATGATTTTCTTAAAAATTTGATATATTGACATCACAAACGTGGAATACGGTGAAAGTGCATCGTTATAGCGAAGATCAAATTCAATTCATTTCTAATTATGCGCCCGGATCGATAGATCCCGGGCGTATATTGCTTTTGTCCTGTCTGTTTGTCTGTTTATCTGTTTGTCTGTGTGTCTGTCTGTCTGTTGTCAACTTTAACCTTGACCATAACTTTTGAACCATGAGAGATGAATGGCCTTGTTACTTTGACTGTGACCTATATGCTAAAAACAGCTCTTTCGAACTTTCGCAATTACTTTTGAACCAAAGGAGATAGAGACTTCATATTTGGTTTGCATACTTCACTAATTAAGTTCTTTCAAATGACATCCAGGTCATTGACCTTGTGACCTTGACTGTGACCTATATGCTAAAAATAGCTTTTTCGAACTTTGTTGCCGCGTGCTCATAGTGTTTCACACACACACACATCTTGTTTTTCAATTGAAAAGTCTCGCGAAAGATGTTCACGTTGCATTGGCTCTTCCATTAATTGTAGTTAACCCAAAGAATTTAGCAAAGATATGCGGACAATGAACACAAACATAGTTTTAGTATCTCAGTTACAACAATGCAAACAAACTGAGTAACGCACCTTATGAAAATTCATTTTTTTAAATATCTGTTATCCGGTGTATTTCGTGAACTTCAGCTCGCCGAAATAAACAAAACATGTGATAAAGGGGATCTTTTAGGAGTACAGGTAAAATGAAAATGATACAAGGAAATTAAGTAAGTGAATAGGATATGGGCAGTGAGCACTGATTGCCTTTGAATAAAAAATACCAAAGAAAGGAAATTTATGAAAAGAGGTAAGCATTCCCTGGTGACCGCTCAAAGTGGCCAATATAACTTTATTTTTTTCACGATGACATCGTAATATTGTATTTCAAAAGTAATTTAATCTTTTTATATCATTATTGGTTCAAATATTTCTTCTCTTTTTTCCAATTAGTAACGAGGTACATGAGTTATTTAAAAACTGTAAATTATCTTTTTATTCGCGGGTACTATTCTATCAAGTTCATGCTCAAAACATGTAAATAATGGAAATCTAAATTTTAAAAATGTTTTTAAACATTATGTGTAGGAATATTAATATCTAGAAATCGTGAAACATTTGCCCCACCGAATACCATTCTTAGGAACAATGGTGTCAAGGAAACGTATTGATTTACAATTGTTAAACTTAGAAAAGATCACAAAATGCTCAATTTTAAATATCTTAGAAATATTTATCTTTATAAAAATTTTTAACTTTTTACATTTTATGTTTGTTAGTTAAGAGTAGTTTAGTGCTAAAAATATTAATTTAATCAATATTTATAAAAAGTGTGTGAAACCTTGAATTTTATTTTACAAAATTTTTTTTATTAGTTCCGTTTTAACGTCATTATTTCGCAAATTCTACAATCAGTACCATGGTATCAAACATTATCAATAAAAACTAACGTTAAACTGATTTTTGGAGAATTTTTTTTGTCTTTGTGTAACATTTTTAAACCTTGAGAGGATTTTTTATTTAATATTTACTTACTCTTTGCAGTTTCTCGTATTGTATCATCAATATTTGATCTTTTCGAACAGTGGCTTCTTCGATAAACTTTTTATTATACTCAAACCATCCCCCGTACATCGCCTCTGAATAAATGGAAAAAAGACTTCTTTTCAAGATTTAAATATTATGTAGATCGTTATTATTATTTTAAAAAAGAGAATTTGAAAAGGCCTAAGAAAATTATTATCTTAAATTCTTACTTCGTCCAATGTAAAGTTCGTCAAAAAAATTTTCAAAGCTCGGGCCAGGTAATAGATATCCACATGATGAAAGAAATTTAAACAAAGACACAGCGACATCTTTCGGGTTACGCACAACGTATACTATTTTCCTGCCTTTATCCACATGTTGTTTTGGCAGCCATTGAAATGGAACATGGGTGCTCATGACACCATTATAACCCTGCATCTGACTCATGTCCGACAATCCCTCTACGAAAACCTGTTCCCTAGTCACCGTAGAATACTCGGCTTTTCCCCTCAGAAGCATGCCCATTATCTCCCATACCCAATGGGTACCTTTAATAAACAAGTACACCAACATGAATAAAAAAAATTTGACGGTGACCGTAGTTTTTTTTTTTTTAATATGAGGGAAAAAATGGATTATGATACTTATATATTTTCGAGTCATATGCATTTAATTCAGGTCACATACAGTGTATGATTAATATTTGGTTGTATGTATTTTTTAAGCCCATTCAGAAATCTTCCATCAGCAACTCATTTTCTTCGTAAAAAAAACTGAGATAACGAACAATATTCAAGATTAAAATCCATAAACAATACAAAATAGGAGCAGAGCAAACAAAGACCTCCAAAATATCAGAGGGGGGGGGGGGGGGGGATCAGGTGCCACGAAGGAGTAAGCATACCCTGCCGACCGGTCACTCTTAGTCATGATCGGGAAATAACAAATCTTTTTGACCTTTTTGCTGATATCCTTGTTTCATCAACTTGTTTGTGAATATTTTAGCTTGTTTTAGAAATTGTATATGCGCATCGACCGAAAGATATAAACTCCGTATGCAGGTAATGAAGGTATATTGCTGCATAATTAAGTAAGGGAGTTGACGATTGAAAAGTAAAAGTCAACACGTTTATCATGTTTGTTAGATAATCATTAGCGCCTTTTTCAAGTAAAATATCCAAATATGAAACAGATGTATCCGACTCTATGGTATCTTTTTTCTCAAGCTCACAGGGATAAATCGAAATGACGTTATAATTGAAATAACCATTGTTAATTGACAATACGTCATCTATATATCAAATGTCGAGTTGACGGTGAAAGCAAATCTTTCCTTCATTTTACTTGTATGAATTTGGACAAGTTCTGCTTCATATGAATACAAAAATAGGTCTCCTAATAACGGCGGGAAGTAGAACCCATGAGAATTCCAACAGATTGCTGAAAGACCTGGTCTCCAAAAACCATATAGATATTGTCAATCAAAAACTCAACCATCTTTTGGATGTCAACTTCAGAGTACTTGTGTGTACAATAGGAATGTTTTTAACAAAATAATTTTGCAAATGACCAATGACAAGTTAAGTAAATTTACGAGTTCTTCTGTTCTTGAAAAAGCATCTGTCAACGAAATTAAAAGGCCTGGACATTAATTCATCGTCGGGAATGGTTGTGCATGAGGTTGAAAAGTCGTAAGTTTTTAAGCTGTAGGTTTTTGTAAAATCTTGTGATTTCAGATTGTCCATTAGACTTTTGGTATTTTTAAGTACACATGTATTCACATCTGATTTTCACCACTTCACGAAGATATTGTTGCATGGTACTCTTGAAGTTTCTCCTTCTCCTCTATACTAGAACCCGCTATCTATCTTTTTCAAGATTTTCATGAAGTTCCAAAATCCAATATAGATATGGTAATTCAAATTTATTTTGGTTGTTTGGGATATTAATCAAAGTACTGAAAGTACTGCTACGAGTTGATGGTATTGTTTGTGTGTTGTTTAACATCCCTCTCGAGAATTTTTACTCATATGACTAGACCCCACTACTTGCCAGTGGAGAGCTGCAAATTTTGCCCTATACTCGGCACTTTACGGCCATTGATAATTTTTTCGTGCCAGCACATACTGCGACACAGGACCTTGATTTATACGGTCTCATCTGAAGGACAGGTCGCCACTTCCCATAGTGGGATTCGAATGCACAATGTAAGGATCAACTACTTACTTCGCGCCAAACATGTTAAAGTGAGTTGAGGTCTCTGATCCATATTTGGGCTATATGTGTTATGTGTTATGTGT
The DNA here is from genome assembly GCF_032062105.1 of Saccostrea cuccullata. Classification (NCBI taxonomy): domain Eukaryota; kingdom Metazoa; phylum Mollusca; class Bivalvia; order Ostreida; family Ostreidae; genus Saccostrea; species Saccostrea cuccullata. Next base: position 23,984 of record NW_026932898.1, read on the forward strand.
TTTGTGCTATATGTGTGTTATGTGATAAAAAATAAATAAAGAAGCTTTTCACACAAATATTTCAAACTAAGAGGACCAACCTTCGACTTTATTACAAATAGGGAATTATAACTTACAAAGAGCTCAAATGAAAAAAAAAATCATTAATATGCACATAAAATATTTTCACTATTTTTATAAGTTGACAGATAATTTAACATTTTCAGTACACATCAGTATGTTTCATTTCTCGTGATTGAGCCACTCTTGAATTTCAAATCCTCTATTTTCATTGATATGCATATTACAAAATTCAAAATTCTTGATTTGGTTGCTATGGTTATTGAAATTCAGCTCCACGTCTTTCAAAATTTGCATGTGTATTCGATATTTTCTTGATTAAGCCACTCGTGAAGTTCAACTCCTTGACCTGTATATCTATGATCTTTGATATGCAAAATAAATAATCCAATTCTCCCGATTTAGCTGCTCTTAAAATTCAACTCTTTTTTACTTTTAATTGAAATGAACATTTTAATTTTATGTTTTTTCGTTTCGTTTAGTCACTCTTGAAATATATCTACCTGACTTCAATTGATATGCACATGTAATATTACATTTCTTTTGATTTAGCTCTCTTGTAATTCAACTACATGACCTTCATTGATAAATTTATGCACGATGAATATTTCAATTCTTTTTGGCGTTTTGACTGAAGACACAATTGCATGATATATTAATCGTTTACATAATCTATCTACTTTTGAATATATTTGATTTTTAAGTCTCTTGATTCACATTGATAAACAAACATTTCACATTTTATTTATGAATACCACCCAATTTAATCTTTCTGGATTTTTTGTTTGGTTATTATTTTTACTGTCTTCTGCACTTTTAATTCACTGTATCACATTGCCAGCATCTGATAGTCAGACACAGCTGGATATAGTAAAAGAACTCTCTTTCCAGAGTAGCGCCGACATTTAATGAGATAAGAATCACAGGCATGTTAAGTGACCTTTACTGTATATAAAGCTTGCTGTGATACAGATCTAAATTGTGAAAGACAGTGGTTCTTTTATTGTTTGTAAAAGAAGTAAGAGCATTTACATAAAAAATATTTTATCAACTGGTACAGGTCATTTCTTCCATTTAAGATTAATATTTGATTTACTTTGACCATCTTTACTATGTGTTTCTCGCTTTGTTTACAAACATAAGTAGTGTTCTATATGTAAACACTTCATCACTAGTTATCGCGGGAAAATAGCACTGTTCATTAGCATACTGGATCAGCGCAAGAATTAGTTTATTTATATACCACTAACACGTCAGTCTTGTGAAAATAACCTGGTTTGTGCAATGTCTAATTTTGTTAATTTTCTTTCAAAATCTGTTCTCAAATTACTGACTTATAATAGAAAATATTTATTGATTTAAAAACCAAAACTTTGTTTGCACGACATATCTCAATTTTTGACTACACGCCCCTTGCACTATTTTCTCTCGCGGATTGACACAATTTCCAGAAAAAATAAATAATAAATATTTAAATTTATAAACATATGAAAGCATATTAGAAAATATATTCTTATTCTTTAGATCCTGAATGTTGTAAATAAGCCAATATTATACAAGAACCTGTACGCAAAATACTCAAACGAAAATGTGATTAGTTTCGATACATGGGGAATCCCTTATCAGTAACATAACATGAGTTGATACCATCAACTCGAAAAAAATATTCAAAACTGACATGATTTTGAAGAATTTCTTCCTAAGCTTTAAAATGACTAGAAGTAAAATTTCATATTTTTAAAAGAATGCATGGTTAAGAAACTTTTTATACAAGGACTTATATGTACTTTGATAATTTGTCCATATTTAAGGGGGTATTTATATCATATCGTAATTACGTCCATGAACTATACATGTATTTCATAAATAACTAGTGCTAATTGTAACGGGGACCGTTACAGATGTTCCCCAAACGCTCCCCACCTCCCTTTTAGTGCCATATTCCTGTAAGTTTCATTAAATAAGACAAACTCTAGGCATTTGAGACGTTAACAACGTTTACCCAGAAGTGTACCAAGTTCATTCAAATTCTAGCATTGCACGCGTGCACATGTGAATGCATGTGCGTAATGAAAATATCATCTTGTCTACACAATCTATATATTTTGATATACTAAATATTAAAGTATTTAATTCAAAAGTATTTTTAAAAATATGATCATTCAAGTGTATTTTTGATTTTGCTCATTTCACATGCACGCACGTGCATACATGAGCATGGTGACCATACTTACTTGTGGATGTCCTTTACATCTATCTTTGTTCTAAATCCCATCCTGTTTGGTTGAAAACCAAGGGAGTTATAGCTATTTAAAGTTTCAGCCAATCAGATTGCAGCGCACGTACACGCACGTGTATGCATGTGCATGGTGACCATACCTTCTTGTGGTAGTCCATTATATCTATCTATGTTCCAATTCTCATCCTGTTTGGTTGAAAACCAAGGGAGTTATAGCTTTTTAAAGTTTCAGCCAATCAGATTGCAGCGCACGTACACGCACGTGTATGCATGTGCATGGTGACCATACCTTCTTGTGGTAGTCCATTATATCTATCTATGTTCCAATTCCCACCCCGTTTGGTTGAAAACCAAGGGAGTTATAGCTATTTAAAGTTTCAGCCAATCAGATTGTAGCGCACGTGCATGCACGTGCTTTCATGATAATTGCTATATATCATGTTGTAGGATATCCTAATGCATGGCTATGTTCAAAATTTCAAAGGGTTTCGTCCAAAAACAAGAAAGATATTGAGACTTTAGTTTCAGCCAATCAGAGCGAAGCGCACGTGCATGCGCGTGAGATCTTGCTATTTTGATCATGTCATATTGTCTATGCTACTAATATATCCTTATTTTATAAATTTCAAAGTATTTCATCAAAAATTAAAAAAAGTTACGCCTATATCAATTAAATCGGTCATTTTACGTGTTGCACGTGCACGCTCTTGCAAGCACGTGCGCGCAAAATGACCTTCGTTCCGCAAATCTACATAACATGCCTACTGACCCTAAAAAGGTTTTACCTAAGTCGGATGTGTAGTTTACAAGATCACTCCCGGACAAAAAAGTTCCAGGAAGAAGAAGAAGAAAAATAATAATAACTAGAGCAAAGCTCGTTGCAAAGCAACGAGTAGGTCTTCCGTCCTGTTTGACCAGAAGTGGCATTAATTTTTAACAAAAATGAGAAATAACGCCTAAAAATGGTTTGAATCCTTTAACGCTATGTTAATTAATGCAAAAATAAGCAATTTTTCGCTACTTCCGGTTTGACCGGAAGTGACGACAACGGACGAAAAAATTATTTTTTTGCTTCTAGAGACATTTGTTACCAAAAAACTTGTCAAGAAAAGCAAAAATACGCGTTTTTCGACTACTTCCGGTTTGGCCGGAAGTGACGACGCCGGACGTTTTCTGACGACTTCAATAGATTAAGCTTGTCATTTTGAACAACTTTGCTTCTTTGCCGTATTACAAATTCTCAATACGTTTTGAGATATAAAGAAAAAACTGTTGGCCCCTTTAGGCCCTTAAATTTAGGGGCCAGCCCTTTTTTCGAGATATCATTTGAAAGATCTTTAAATTCTGCACTTCTTTTGTTCTATACGTTTTCACAAAATATTTTCAGGTAAAAAGATATCGAAGAAAAGGTGTGAGAAATTTTGAAATTTGTGATAGGTCTATTTTCGGGCCATAGCGAGCGCCGACGAGCGTCACTTCCGGTAAATTTGATATACCTGATGCACCTCTCCAGACATAGCTCTACCTAGCCTCAAAGTTTGAAGTTTCTATCTAGAGCCGTTTTTCGGGAAAATTGTGGACAAAATGACCCTTAAAAATCAGAAAATCGACGATATCTCAAGACCGGAAGTGACGTCATCGAAACGGAAAAAACGCATAAGGTTCAAGTGATGTTCCATAGGTCCTGAAAGTTTCATAAGATTTTGTTGAGCCGTTTTTGAGAAATCGCGTGCACAAAATCGGTAAGAAGAAAAAAAATAATAATAAAAGTGAAAAAGAAACCGAAGAAAAACAATAAGGTCTTCCGCTGAAGACGGAAGACCTTAACTAGATGCGATCTCGTTGCAAGCAACGAGTAGGTCTTCCGTCCGATATCTGCATGTGATGTAATAAGACCTGTGTTGGGATAATTCCACTGATAGGATAAAAAATGTCAGAAAGGCACAAGAATTCTTCAAAATATGTTTAGAAACACAAATAAAATGTAGGATCTATCAATTCCAATCAACTTCCGGTTCTACTTCCTCACTTCCGGTGGGACCGTATGTGCTCAAAACTACTTTCAACTCTACATCAAGCAAGCAGTAATCATCCCTGAAAGTTTCGATGGTAAATACTCATTTCTAGACAACTTCCGGTTTGAACGAACCGTACTTCCGGTGAAAATATTAAGATGCTACGCATTCTTTAAATCTCTATAATGAACAATTACATTCATTAGAAAATGAAAAAAAAAATCGCTATACATGTACATGTATTTAAATTTCATGTACTTCCGGTTTACACCGGAAGTGTTGACGGAAAAAATGAACAAATTAAAAGTATGCATATTATTGGGAACATTATTTTGACCATCTTTTGTTCAATATTGCTTATCAAAATATTCACGTTTTTCGAGATATAAAGCGTCAAAGATTTAGCATTCTAGCCCCCTTTGACACTTTATTACGTAACATATGATAAAATTTTTAGTATATATTGATGCAAATTGTTAAGTTGAATATCTTTGCTTCAGTAATGTATCACAAAATATTGATCATTAAAGAGTTAAAGACGAGAGACTTTTGGCCCCTCTATGCCCCTAATTTGAAGGGCTAACCCCATTTTCTTCATATCAAATGAAAGGTCTTACTACATTGCACATTTTTTTTTATTATATATGTCTTAACAAAATATTAACCAGTAAAAAGATATAAAAGAAAACGTATCAATAAATAAAAAAACAAAAAAAAAACACACGGAGGATCGAACCCGTGTCGCCCGCGTGCAAATCCAGCGCGTTAACCATTCGGCCATTGAAAAATACTTTGAATATGTTTTAAAATCAGTAAAACTTAAGATTCCTCAAAACTGCTGACATTAATTGCATCGCACATATCTCCTTGTAGAAAATTACAGATTAACGCTCATTCGGCTTTTAATGAGTTTACTTTAAAGCTAGAATGCGTAACTTTTCTCGGAATAGGATTCGATCAGCACATCTAATAGACATGCCCTTTGCTCTCAAAGAAGTCTGTTCATATCTTAAACATTTTTTTAAAAGGACGATAAATTGCATTAAAAATAATTTATAGAGAATTGTCCATAACTTGACAGAATTACCTTTAACTCAGTTATATTTAGATATTGTTCGAGAAACAATGTTTGGATTCATTGTAGCATCATAGTTTTAAAGCTGAAATGGCGTATCTTAGCTAGAAAAGAGAAAATCCAAGATTAAGTGTAGATATATATAAATAGGCGTCGGTACTCGGTAACAAATTGAAATTGGTAAGGGAAGGGGCTAAACCAACAGAAAAAGTTAAACCTCAATTTTCAATGCCTATATTATTTATATAATTGCAAAAAAGCCTCCCCCCCCCCGTTCCGACGCCTATGTTACTTACATGAATACATGTATTTAATTTTGGGTTCGAATTAAAATTTTCACCGATAAGGAATTTAAATATCCCCATATTCTATAGTTGCCATGACTTAAAACTGTGTCTGATATTTACATGTACAATGTATATGCGGAGTCGGTAATTATATCGATTATTTTTTAAATCTCTGATATCGATGAAACGCGATTGATCTAAATTGTATAGACCTATCGTTATATAAAGAGACAAAACAACTAGAAAGATCTTTTTAGTTTGTCTGAACTTATCAAAAATACGCAATATATACATGACCTTCAACTGTTTTGTTTTCAACTGATTTGTTGCTTGGAAAGTAAAAATTTATGCCTTATGCATTTTAAACAAAAATATTTTAACTTATATATAGTTTCTTTTTACAAAAAAATACAAATAGTTTATTGGCACAAACACAATTACTATAATTGGCAAAGGGCCACTGAACATCATTAAATAATGTTTACATATTTTTTCGAGAATTGTCAAGTAATTGACTTCTTAGTTCAAAACAGTCTGTGATAAATTCAATAGTAACTTTCAAGACTTTTACATGAACACATATATAAAGAAGTTTTCAGAAACCGAAATCGGGATCTTGCGGGTTTCGGCTTTACATTTGCGTAACTATGTTTACCCTAAGCCGCTGACGTCATTCTTTGTTTACACGTCTGCAGAGGAAGAAAGTAGCGAAGACAGAACGTCACTGTAATATATCCTAATATATTTGTGTTTGTAAAGGTGAAATCCTTTAAAGTTTAAAAAAAGACAAAGAGTATTGCTCAGTATTGTCAGCGTAAGTATTTCAAAGTGTTTTTTTAATTGTTTGATGCTCAGATGCTCGCTAGTTCATCTCTGCGGGTTTGCGGGAAGATTAAGATTTACCCCAAAAGAAGATTGGCCGTGGTTAATTTTTCATACTCCAAAGGTGCATGGTTGAACTACTATTAATTTTTTTTTATTATTATTTTTGTTTTTGAAGGCACCTAACCAGGCTACAATTTATGTAATATGAAAATAGACCTATAAAGTACCTGACCATAAATGGAGTCATAATTTTATTTTTCCACGAGGCCTAACGGTAGATCTATTAAATAGACCCCTATATTTCATTGAAAAATGCATTTTTCTAAAATATTACTGCAGTTATTTGTTGCTCATTTGTTATGACTAAAAAACGATAAAATGCAAAATTCTTAGTAGATCTAGTTTCTTCACTTTTTTTCAAAATAATATTTTATTTGTAGGCATTGCAGTGATATCACAGCTATGTTGTAGGTCAATTTCAAAATAATTTTAAGACTGTAAGTTGTTAAGAAATCATCTAAGTAATTTGAAGTGAGAAAATTGTTGTAAGTTACTTTCAATGAGTTGTGTATCAATTTGTTTAGCATTTTAAGGCAAGAAAATTTCAACAATTCTGCACAATTCAGTGTAAAAATCATGTAAATTGAGCTAATATTGAGCTCGCAACAAGGTTTCATTAAAAAAAAAGTTTTTCAATGAAATATATAGTGTAAAAATACAATTATGACTCAATTGTGGCTCAATGTATACTGTACATAGATATATAGTTTAGTATAGACTAATTGCAATAGCAAAATGAAATAGAGGTATTCTGTTGTCAAGAATGTAGTAATTAAGTTAATCTACTCGTAATTGTACTTCACTTTATTCCTTTAATTTGGTTAGATCCATTGAAAGGTTATAAATTAAATGAGACATTTGTTTTCTGAATATTTACATTTGCTAATGTCTTTCCTTATATGACAATATAAATTATTTAAATTGACATTCAATTTTCAATGACATGCAGTTGGGAAAACCACATGAGACAATTGGAAAGTCTTCACTGTGACGTCATTTGATGACGTACATGTGCCTTATGTTGCATTTCAGTAACAAGTTCAAATATCGCTTATTTTTCATTGTAACAGGAATAAAAGTAAAAAAAAAAGATAAGAAATAAAATATCAATTTTTAGAGTTTCATTGGGATATGACATGAAGTCGGTACATGATCAAGTTATCTATAACGCCCAAAGGGCGTTATAGAATTTGATCATGTGACCGACTTCATGTCATATCCCAATGAAACTCTAAAAATGATATCTTATTTCTTAAATAAACACAATGACAAAGAAGTTAAAGCGTGGATTTTAATAAATTGACAAATTTGAGTAAGGTAGTGTGAAAAAAGGTGATTGACATTTTAGCTAACCTGCTGAAGGCCTAAGAAAGCTTTTCTGATCACTCCCTTGTTTGTCGTCCGTCAGTGTGTTAACTTTTCACTTTAATATTCAACTTCTTTCCAAAATCTACTTGTCAAATATTATCCAATGTTGGTTCAAAGCATCCTTGGGCAAAAAGGAGTTTAAGTCATTAAAATGAAGGACCAGGCCCTCTTACAAAGGGGAGATAATCAAGAAAAGAAAAAACGGGATTGGGTCACTAAATAATCTTCTCAAGAACCACTGGGCCAGAAGAGCTGGATCTGGACAGGTGTGCAATCATCCTGGAGTAGTGTACTTTCTAAATTGTTCAAATTGTTGCTAGGGTTGGGCCACAATAGGGAATTAAAGTTTAACTTTGAAAAATATAAGAAAAATCTTTAAAAACCTTCTTCTCAGGAACCATTGGGCCAGAAAAGCTAAAACTTATGTGGACACATAGTAGGTAAGTGTAAATTCTAAATTGCTCAAATCAAGCCGGCAGAGGGGAAGGGCAGGGCCACAATAAAGAATGGAAGTTTAACGTACATTGCAATACTTCTCAAGAATCACTGCGTCAGAAAAGCTGAAACATATTAATGTAAAATTATCCTTGTTTGGTTTAATTCTAAACTGTTCCAAAATTGGCCCTGAGGAGTAGAGTAGACTAGGAAAGTGACTGATGAAGAACAGTAGGGCCAGAGTTACTCAGGTGAGGATTGTTGTTCATGGGCCTCTTGTTTTTTTAAGGAATTTAGAATGATGAAAACATCATAAAGTAGATGGGGGGGATAAGGCGGGCAGAAACCCTACAGCTAGTGTTGTTCCATTCATCGATTATAATAGAAAATCAGTCGATTGCTAAAATAATCCAAGCAATCAATTGCATTTTTAAATTTCTGATTACTGGTAATCGGTTTATTATTTTATTTTATAAGCATAATAATTTTTAACCCCTAATTTTCCATCCACAGCATTGCTTTTGACTTAATTTTGTAACCTAATTGTGCAGATAAACAAACTCTTGTATTTTTACCCAGATAACAAAGCATGTTTCTGGGCATAGGGGTACTTTTGGTTTTATAAATGAACAAAGGACCAGCTGGATCACCACAGAAAGTCATCATTTACCCTTTCTTACCATTTACTTGTTTAAATTGATACACTTTTTACATGTCTGATTATAATTGTTAGTTACTTTAATAGTTAGAGTATTCCAATCATTGATTATGAAATTCTTACCAATTTCCACCACTACAAGGCTATAGTGCCACAGATAAGAAGTGAAAAATTTAATCTCAATTATATTCAAATTTTATTTCATATTTCAAGTATACTAATTACTTAATGTAAAATATCTATTATTTACAAAAATCTCAAAAAGACTAAAGCTATTTTGTTCAAGTCGTGACTCCTGGGGGTAGGGAAGGGCCACAGTGTAAGTTCAAATGTAAAGGGCAATAAAGCTACTGGTAGACAAAGAAATATGCAAGCATCATTAGTGTAGATTCATGTTCAAATCATACCTTTTCCATTTTAAGGATTGGTTGGGACCACTATTGGGTTTAAACTTTTCAATAATAAGCTGATTTCTGTTCTTTTCCTAGCCACAATGCTCAGGTGAGCAATGTGGTCCATGGTCCTCTTGTTATTGCTGGGGTTCGAAACCGACGTATGCCAACTAATATTTTTATAAATGAATATTTTTAAGAGATTTATTTTCTCTAAGATAATGTTTTCTTTCTCATAACAATAATTTCATAAATTTCAATCATGATAAGTAAATTGAAATGCTCAATGTACCTATCAAATGTGATTACTTAATTATCTGACACTATAGGCATTCTGCCCACCTTATCCCCCATCTTTTTAATTGCATATCAGTAGATTGCTGGTCAGGAAAAAAAATGGGATGGATGACCAGAGAAATACAGTGCCAGCCATATCAAAAATTATATTTATTGTGCAAGAAAGTTGCGCTCGGTTCTGGATTAATTTCTCCAAATTTTTACCTCAATTGCCAAAAAAAGATGCATGTCATTAAATTCCATACTCCTCTACATGTATGCACATGAAGCATGTTGGACTGCATTGTCTTGCAAAATGAAATGTCAGTGAAAATATGCCAAATACTGTACTGGCTCTGTACAGTAGAGCTAAAAACATGGAGAAATAAATTAATACAATATTAGTGGAAATTTTAGTGAGACACAAATTTAGCAATTTGTTCTTAAAAATTGTAATTTTTTTTACGGAGATGTTATTTTAGCAATTTTAAATATCTTACGAAAGAAGTTGTTACAAGTAAAAAGCTATTAGTTTAAGCAATATTCAATTTTAGCGATAGTGACACCATCACTAATAATGCCAAGATGAAATCCTTGCAAAAAATTCTGCTTTTTTCGGAACATAGTACACTAGCACAATAAGGCACTGTAGCTCTATGGTCTTTCAATATATTTTTTTTCTGGAGAGCTACATTTATGCAGCTAATGATAAATTATATACATATTATCTACGCAGAATATATACATTATATTGTATACAATACATTATATATGGCACAAAAAGTCTGAATGCAAAAGATTTTCAGGGCCAATCTTCTTTTGGGAGGGGGGGGGGGGGCATTTTTGAATGATGACTGTTTCTTTAAGCTAAATTGATGGTAGATGTCTGTCTTGTATGATCATGAGTTTTTGAAATGAAATAAAGCTATATCAAACATGATGCTTGTCTTGTTTTGAATGAAAGTCACATTGAAATGTTATTTATGTGGTAAATGCACTATTGTGTTTCTGCTTTTTAGCTCAAGTTAGCTTTTCTGATCAAAATTTGTTTGTTGTCATCGTCGTTGTCGTTAACTTTGCACATTTTCTACTTCTTCTCAAGAACCAATGGGCCAATTTCGACCATATTAGGCACAAAGTATCCTTAGGTGAAGGGCATTAAAGTTTGTTAAAATGAAGGGTCATGCCCTTATTCAAGGGGAGATAATTGAAAAATAATGAAAATTTGATGGTATGTTTTAAAAATCTTCTTCTCAAGAACCACTGTGCCAGGAAAAATGAAACTTATAGGGAGAAATTGTCAGGTAGTGTAGATTCAAGTTTGTTCATTATATCATGACCCCGGGGGGTAGGGCGGGGCCACAATAGGCGATCAAAGTTTTACATAGTAATATAAAGGGAAATTCTATAAAAATCTTTGTCTCAAGAATAGCAAAGGCATGAATGATCATATTTATATGGAAGCATCCTCAGGTAGTGTAGATTCATTTTTTTTTTCAAATCTTGACCCCAGGGAGTAGGGCGGGGCCACAATGACCAATCAAAGTTTTACAAGGAAATTTAAAGGGAAATTCTTTAAAAATCTTGTCAAGAATTTCAATGGCTTGAATGATAATATTAGTATGGAAGCATCCTCAGGTAGTGGATGTTCAAATTTGTTCAAATCATGACCCCTGGGGTTAGGGCGGGGCTTCAATGGCCAATCCAAGTTTTACATAGAAGTATATAGGAAATTTCTTTCAAAATCTTCTCAAGAATTGCATAGGCATGAATGATCATATCTTTATGGAAGCATTCTCAGGTATTGGACATTCATTTTTGTTCAAATGATGATCCATGGGGAGTAAGGCGGGGCCATAACATGGATTCCACATGACGTAGAAAAAAATCTTTAAAATTCTTCTTTTCAACAATTTCAAAGCCATGATTAGTCCTGTTCATATGGAAGCATTCTCTGGTAGTGTAGATTCAATTTTGTTCAAGTCATGACTCCTGGGGGTAGGGTGCGGCCACAATGTAAGTTCAAATGAAAGGGCAATAAAGGCACAGGTAGTCAAAGAAATATACAAGCATCCTTAGTAAGTTAGATTCAAGTTTGTTCAAATCATGCACTCTCCTTTTTAGCTCACCTGAGCCGAAGGCTCAAGTGAGCTTTTCTGATCACATTGTGTCCGTCGTCCGTCCGTCTGTCCGTCCGTAAACTTTTCACATTTTCGACTTCTTCTCAAGAACCACTGGGCCAATTTTGACCAAACTTGGTACAAAGCATCCTTGGGTGAAGGGGAATTTAAATTGTTAAAATGAAGGGACATATCCCCTCGCAAGGGGAGATAATCAAGAAAAGACAAAAAATAGGGTAGGGTCATTAAAAAATCTTCTTCTCAAGAACCACTGAGCCAGAAAAGCTGAAACTTATGTGGAAGGATCCTGGGGTAGTGTAGATTCTAAATTGTTCAAATCATGACCCCCGGGGATTGGGCGGGGCCACAATGGGGAATCAAAGTTTTACATAGAAATATATCGGAAAAATCTTTGAAAATCTTCTTCTCAAGAACCACAGTGCCAGAAAAGCTGAAACTTATGTGGAAGCATCCTGGGGTAGTGTAGATTCTAAATTGTTCAAATCATGACCCCCGGGGATTGGGCGGGGCCACAATGGGGAATCAAAGTTTTACATAGAAATATATAGGAAACATCTTTGAAAATCTTCTTCTCAAGAACCACTGTGCCAGAAAAGCTGAAACTTATGTGGAAGCATCCTGGGATAGTGTAGATTCTAAATTGTTCAAATCATGACCCCTGGGGATTGGGCGGGGCCACAATGGGGAATCAAAGTTTTACATAGAAATATATAGGAAACATCTTTGAAAATCTTCTTCTCAAGTACCACTGTGCCAGAAAAGCTGAAACTTATGTGGAAGCATCCTGGGATAGTGTAGATTCTAAATTGTTCAAATCATAACCCCCGGGGATTGGGCGGGGCCACAATGGGGAATCAAAGTTTTACATAGAAATATATAGGAAACATCTTTGAAAATCTTCTTCTCAAGAACCACTGAGCCAGAAAAGCTGAAACTTATGTGGAAGCATCCTGGGGTAGTGTAGATTCTAAATTGTTCAAATCATGACCCCCTGGGATTGGGCGGGGCCACAATGGGGAATCAAAGTTTTACATAGAAATATATCGGAAAAATCTTTGAAAATCTTCTTCTCAAGAACCACTGTGCCAGAAAAGCTGAAACTTATGTGGAAGCATCCTGGGATAGTGTAGATTCTAAATTGTTCAAATCATAACCCCCGGGGATTGGGCGGGGCCACAATGGGGAATCAAAGTCTTACATAAAAATAATTAGGAAACATCTTTGAAAATCTTCTTCTCAAGAACCACTGTGCCAGAAAAGCTGAAACTTATGTGGAAGCATCCTGGGATAGTGTAGATTCTAAATTGTTCAAATCATAACCCCCGGGGATTGGACGGGGCCACAATGGGGAATCAAAGTTTTACATAGAAATATATAGGAAACATCTTTGAAAATCTTCTTCTCAAGAACCACTGTGCCAGAAAAGCTGAAACTTATGTGGAAGCATCCTGGGGTAGTGTAGATTCTAAATTGTTCAAATCATGACCCCTGGGGATTGGGCGGGAACACAATGGGGAATTTAAAGTTTTACATAGAAATATATAGGAAAAGGCTTTGAAAATCTTCTTCTTAATAACAACTGGGCCAGAGCTGAAACTTATATGGAAGCATCCTGGGGTAGTGTAGATTTCAAATTGTCTTAATTATGATCAGTTGGGTAGGGTTGGGTCACAATATGTATTACAAAGGGTAAATCTAGTAAAGTACAGAATTGTCAAAGCTTCTCAGGTGAGCGATGTGGCCCATGGGCCTCTTGTTTAAGGATTGGTTGGGACCACTATTGGGTTTAAACTTTTCAATAATTAAATTGATTTCTGCTTTTTTCCTAGCCACATTGCTCAGGTGAGCGATGTGGCCCATGGGCCTCTGGTTAATAATCAAAGTACATTTGGCCATGCATCTAGTGTATTTGTTAAGATGCTATTTAAGTTTCCATGGTTCTTGATCTGTTGTACATAATTGTTATTATGAATTAATGATAAATACAGCATACAGTATAGCTAGCAAAGGAAACTCCTGTACATGTATATTGTTAGGTCACCTAAGCTTAAGGTTAGATTAAACTTGTCTGGTTGAAGAAGACATCCATCTGTCGTCAATTTGTAAACTATTCACAAATTGTCAAGAACCATTGTGTCAATTTCAAGAAAACTTGCCACAAAGCATCCTTTAGTAAAGGGGATTTCAGTTTATCCATAGAAAGTCAGGCACGGATCCAGGAATTGAAGTTAGAGGGGGCGCCAAGAGTAGGCAAGGGGTCTGGGGGCCCTGGATTCTAGAGATTTTGTAGGGTAAAAATGAGGTCTACCAAGTATACATATTTACATTTTCTAGACGAAACTGTGATTTACGTTAATTTTGACAATTTTAGGGGGGCGCGCGCCGGGGGCGCCCCCCCCCCCTTAAATCCGCCACTGAAAGTGCTACACCTTCTTTCAAGGGGAAATAAATTAACAATGCATGAAAATTCTATGAAATCTTTAAAAACAACCTCAAGAACATCTGGGCCAGAAAAGAATGTCTCAAATAAGATTAATTTGGAAACATCCCTATGTAAGGTAATTTAAGGTTAATGGTGTCTGAACAAACAGTTGTTTTTATAACATTTAAAAAGGTACATGTAACCATAGGTTGTCATCAATGGTTTTGTTTTAAACTTTTCACAAATTCTGTTCTTCTCTTGAATACTGGGCCAATTTCAACCAAACTTAGCAAAGCGTTTCCTTTGGAAAGGGGAATTTCAGTTTGTTCAAATGAAGGGTTGCCAAAATTATTGGCAACATTGAAAATTTTGTCATGAGCCAATGGGCCAGAAGAGAGGAAAGTCATGTAGAAGCATCCTCAGGTGGTGAAGATTCAAGTTTGTTGAAATCATAACCCCTAGGGGTAGGGTATGACCATAATGGACAATCAAAGTTTAACATTGGAGTTTATCATCTCAAAAACAGCAAAGCCATAGGTGGTCATATTAATTTATGCAAATATTTGTACAAATCAAGACTCCCCCCAGGGCTATGGTGGGCTTCAATGAATGCTCCAAGTTTAACTAGGTTGTATAAAGGTAAAATCTTCAAGAATCATCTTGAGTAGAGCAAAGCTATGATTGGTCATATTTATGTAGAAGAATCCTCAGATGGTGTAGTTCATAATAACATATTTGTTCAAAATCATGACTGTTGGGCCAAGCTTAAAAAATTTTTTGTTTGCAGTTTCCAAGCAATATTTTTTAGAGTGGGTAGGTGGGCAGGTTTTATTGTTTTATATATATAAATATACTTATCAATTTTTTGTCGGATTACAAATTAAGAGATTTTCATAGGTATATTTTATGTTCGTAATAGAGCTCTACTTATGTTATGCCACATATCAACTGAAACAAAAATTTAAAAAGGAATAGAAAATTTAACAAATTTTATTATCCTCAAAATTTGGAACTTCCAAGAAAAAAATATCTCGAATAAAAACTGGAAAAAAGTTTGAGTCGGGTGCATTTTTAGTAGGTCGGTAGACAACTGCAAACAAACCATTTTTTAATCAAGGCCTGGAGGTTTGGTGGGGCCACAATGGCTGATCAAAGTTTAACATTTGAGTATATAGGAAAATTCTTTAGAAATCTTTTTCTCAAGAAGATCAAAGCTATGGTTGTCATATTTATATGAAAGCATCCTCAGTGTAGATTCAAGTTTGTTCAGATTAGGACCCCCCAAGGATAGGGTGTGGCCACAATTAAAGTTCATAATTTTGTTGGGAAAAAGTTACAGTAAGTCAAATATATTTATATAAAAATCATCCTAAGTTAGTGTAGATTTAATTTCGATCAAATCATACCTCCCCTTTCATGGGTAGATGGGATCACTCATGCATTTAAGCTTTTAAATACTTAAATAATTTTTAGGTCACCTGAATACACTTAGGTGAACTATTGCTATCCATGTTCATCAATTGTGTGTAAACATTTAAACATTTTCAGCTTCTTCTCTTGAACCACTCAACCAATTTTGGCACAAAGCATCTATGGGTGAAGGGAAACAGAAGTTGTGAATTGCAACATCCCAAACCCCACCCCCACCCCTTGAGCCTGAGGGGTGGGGTTGATACCCAAATCATGACCCCTAGGGGTAGGGTGGGGTCACATATGGTTAAAAATAGCATAGCAAAAGTTACTCAGGTGTGCAAAAGAGGCCATTGCCTCTTGTCAGTCTACAAATGAAATAATTTGAAAAGTTTGCATTAAATTGTTCATGTAGTAAAGCATTATACATGAAGAATATCTGAGTGAACTTTCAAGAAATATTTATTTGCAAATAATTATGTAGATTAATATTATTTTTAAAAAAAATTTTGAATTCTGCAATTAATAACCCTTGTTCTGGAATTTGGGGAGGGTAAAAAGGGAACCCTTTTAGTTTTAGGAACATATTATAGTTACTTTTTCAATTGGTATGGAAAATGTTCTGTTTTATTTTTGTAGATGCCAAGGAAAAAGACCTTGAGTGGTAGGGAGAATCGTCTTAAAGACAAGATACGTAAGAGGGAGAAGAGGCAGAAGCAGGCCCTTCCCTTGTCAGATGTCCCACCAGATGATACGCAAGCAGAATCTGCTGTCTCTTGCGAGACAGTAGATGGGGTTGTTACAGCTCCACCCGGTAATTTTCCGGGGCAAGGCTTTATAGGGTTGCCTCCTATTGAGGAAAAACCCTTGGCCAGGTTGCAGGCCTCTCTTCGCGAGAAAATGCAACCAACCGCCCTGAGTAACGCATCACCTCAGGGAAGTCGTCTGTGTGCCCAAAACGGAGGCATGGCACCGTCCCCTGACTCCCCACCGTGGGTTTGTACCTCGCCGAGGGTACCTGAGCCGGACACCGTGCACGTGTCTGGCTCAGCAGGTCAGGCGCAGCTGGATATGTCATCCTCTAAGGGGGATGAGTCCAGCAGGAGATTGATTGATGCAAACCAGAGTAAAAGAACGAGATCTAAAAGGAATACTAAAAGGAATTTACATGATGAAAATGAGAATTTGTACATTGTATATGAGAATAGTGAAACAGAATGTAGAATTCAAAGTCCTTGTAATGGTGGACCATCTGATGCTGATGCCTGTATTGGTGATAGCAGACCAGTTACAGCTAGCAAGGTATCTGTTCAAGGTTCTTTTCATCAGGGTAACTTGATGTTTGGTGAAAATGCAGGAACACAATGTGTTGCTAACTCCTTAGCAGCAATAGCATATCATAAAATAAAAAACTCAAAACAATGGCAAACTTCAGATATGAATAAAGTGTTGGTAACAGGCGATGAGCTTTACACATACTTGCAGCGTAGTTCAACCATTGTTAGTAGATATCTCTTAGTTGATGAGTTGCCACAATTTTTTGAGTGTTTTGATACAATGTTCGAGTTCAAAGCACATGAACCTTTATGCAGTCTGATAAATTTGTCTGATGTAGAGCCCAATTATGATGAATTTAATGCACATTTACTGTTAGATGCACTGCATATTGCTCTTAGAGAATCAAGTGGGTGTTTTGTGTGTTTCAGGGGAAATACATTTTTAGTGGGGAAAACAGAAGATGGTTATTTTACATTTGATTCACATTCAAGATCATCATCAGGGTGTCTGAGTTTGAATGGAAAGAGTACAAGGATACTATACCAATCAGTTTACAACATTTACAATCATATACTGTCATTAGCATTGTCAATGGGATTTTCGGGAATCACTGAATGTGAAATAACAAGTGTGGATTGTTCAGTTAGGCACTTTGCATCTACTGATAAAAGTGAGCACATAGAAATCATTCAGAAAAAAGGAGATTTGGCATTCCAAGAAAATGCAAACATTTCTATTCTACATGCTGAGTCAATTGAGGATGACGATGTTGAATTTGTTTACAGTGAAAGTCAAAATATTAGATTTTGTCCAATATCCCAAAGTATGAAAGAACAACTTTGTCACATTATTGGAATACCATATTCAAGTAGAATTGATAATGATGTACAAAATTGTCATGTTCAAGAAGTAGGTGCACCTACTGAGTGTGTTGAAATTCAAAGGGATGGTAATTGTTTCTTCAGAGCTATTTCATTTTGTTTGACTGGAGTGGAGGATTATCACTATGCAATTCGATCAGCAGTGTGTCAACACCTTCTCCACAATAGAATATTGTTCAAACCTTTTGTTAGACAGGCAGAAAGTTCTGTAGAAAATCATTTTTCTATAACAAAGATGTCAAATGATGGTTCATGGGCAACTGAACTAGAAATAATGGCTGTTTGTCATCTATTGAGTATTGATATACACACATATACAGAAAATCATTGGATTACATACTCAAGAAGAATGATGGAACCTTGTAAAAATACTCAGTCCATAGGATCAATTTATCTAGATCATGAGAATCAGAATCATTACAATGTAGTGTTGACAGTTGCTGAGAATAAAACAACTGGTTCTTTAAAAACACATACTGGTAAAGAGGGATACAGGGAAAGACGCAGAAATCGAAACCGCATGAGGAATGTACGTGTCTGTTTATCAACAAAAAAACTAAGGAAAGATCATGAATTGAAACTAAAGAATGTAAATTGTAAGGAAAAGAAATTAAGATCAAAAAATCTTAAGTACAAGACTGACTTGAAATTTAGATTAAAGGCAATCGCAGATGGAAAATTTAGATATAGATGTGATGAAATTTACCAAGCAAAAGCAAAAGAAAGGAGTGTGGAAAAATACTCTTTGGATGCAGAACACAAGTTGAAACTGAGGGAGGCAAACAAAAGAAAGTATAAAACTGATGAAGATCATAATCAATATATGAAGAAAAGAAGCATTGAGAAATATAGTTCAGATGTAGTGCATAGAGAGAGTGTAAAAGAGAGAAGTACAGAGAAATACAAGATTGATGAATTGCACAGAATGGATGTTAGGCAAAGAAGTACAGAGAAGTACAAGAAAGATGAAGTACATCGAATGAATGTTAAGCAACGAAGTACAGAGAAATACAAGAATGATGAAGAACATAAACAGAAGATTAAGACTGCTAATAAAATGAAATATCATTTCAGTGAGGATGAGAAAAAGAAGAAGAAAGAGGCAGTTTTTAATCATAGACAAACACTGAAAGTAAAGCTTGAAGATGAAGAAGAAGTTTTGGCATTATTCAGGGAAAGTGTAAGAAATGGTCCAGAATACACATGTTGCTGTTGTCATCGTTTATTGTTTGAACACCAAGTTCAAGGATGCACTCTTGAAATGTACAAAGGAAGACATCAAGCACATGAAATTGCAAAGGCATGTATACAGGAGAAATACTGTCATGAGTGTACATTGACTTGTCCAATGCATTGCATACAGTCATCATTGTGGATATGTTTTACTTGTCATAGGAAAATATTAAGTGGTAATGTTCCAGCAGAAGCAGCTGTAAATAAAATGTCACTGGACGAAATTCCTAATGATCTAGCCAATTTAAACAGTTTGGAGCAGCATTTAATTGCTTTACATGTTCCTTTTATGAAAGTGATGGCTCTCCCACAAGGTGGTCAAAGAAATGTGCATGGGCCTGTTGTTTGTGTGCCATCAAATATAAAAAAGGCAACAAGTTTACCAAGAAGTCATGATGACAATCTCTTGTTAAGAGTTAAACTGAAACGCAAACTAGCATACAAGGGCTATTTTGAATACCAATTTGTCAATCCGAATCACATAAAGATGGCTCTTGATTATTTAAAGAAAGAGAACAAATGGTATCAGGATGTTGAAATCAATACCAATTGGGAGGGAAATAGTGACCAAAATGATTTGCTACCAAAAGAGACCAGTGACCAGGATCAAGAGAAATTTGAAGACGAGGAAGTGAAAGAAGGTGAGATTGATCAGACTTCAGAGGTTGTTACTGATACATGCTTACAGCCTGTCGATGTTGCGCAAGAAGTTCTCGATCATTACTTTGACGATATATACAATATAGCACCAAGTGAAGGAAAAAATCCAATTCGAATGTTGCAAGAAGAAGGTAACGAAGCAAAGACTTTTCCACATTTATTTCCAAGTGGAAACTTTTCCTGGAATGAAAATCGAGATGTAAAGATAACTCTATCAAGGTATTTTAACAACAGACTTATGAATGCAGATAACAGATTTGCTAAAGACACAAATTACATTTTCTTCTCTCAATACATGTCAGAATTAAACCAAGTAATTGAGAAAACACAAATTTCAATCCGAAAGTCTTTATCAAAGCTTGATACTGGAAAAGCAGTGACTTCTGAAATGTTACAGAATCCAGATGTTCTGTCTAATCTCCTTAAGAATAACGAGGCTTTACGCTTTATGCAACCTATTCGAGGAACTCCTGCATATTGGTCAGCTACTCAGAAAGATCTTTTTGCCATGCTTCGACAACTAGGAATTCCAACTTGGTTTTGTTCATTTTCGGCGGCTGAGTTCAGGTGGAATGAAATCATTGGATCAATATTGCATCATGATAATGATCCTAGATCCCCGTCTGATTTAGACTGGTCAGAAAAAAGTGAAATTTTGAGAAGCAATCCAGTAACTGTGGCAAGAATGTTTGAACATAGATTCCATATGTTTCAAAGGCATGTAATTTTATCACCATCAAAACCAATAGGGAATGTTATTGACTATTTTGTGAGAGTAGAATTTCAACAAAGGGGTTCTCCACACATGCACTGTTTGTACTGGATTGAGAATGCACCCAAAGTTGATGAAGATAATGAGGAAACTGTTTGTGATTTCATTGACAGATATATCACATGCGCTTTACCTTGTGAAAATGATGACGCAGAGCTTCGAAGAATTGTTCTAGGTGTTCAACAGCACAGCAAGAGTCACTCAAAATCATGTAGGAAAAAGGGAACAGATTGTAGATTTCACTTTCCAAGACCACCATCAGAGAGAACATTTATTACAAGGCAATGTGAGAAAGATGTTGAGGACTGTGAAGATGGCAAAGGGTTGTCTAAATCTCAAGCAAAAGATATTTTGTTGCGTGTTTGGGATGAAGTTCTTGATGATATGAATGGATGCAAAACAACAGAGGAAATATTCTCCAATATACAATTATCTCAAGATGTTTATGAAGAAGCACATAGGGTATTATCTGCAAAATCAACTACTATCTTGAAACGAAATCCAGATGAAATGTGGACAAACCAATACAATCCATGTCTTCTCAAATGCTGGGATGCAAATATGGACATACAGTATATCTTTGATCCCTTCAGCTGCATTGTGTATATAATTTCATACATTTCAAAGTCAGAACGGGAAATGGGAATGCTGCTGAAACAAACGCAAGTAGAATCTGCAGAAGGAAACTTAAGTGCTCGTCAAACGATGAAGCGAATTGGATCAGCTTATCTCAATCATAGAGAAGTAAGTGCCCAAGAAGCAGTATACAGAATCTGCAATCTAAAAATGAAAGAAAGTTCAAGAAAAGTTGTTTTTGTTCCTATTGGTGTAAATCCAACTCGACTGAGTAAACCTCTTTCACAAATTAAAAGTGTACAAAATGGTGAAAATGATATGGAAGATGATGACGACAGCATTTGGATGACAAATGTAGTGGAAAGATATGAAAATCGTCCAGATCCACCTCCTTTCCCTGAAATGTGTCTTGCAGAATTTTGCTCCGAGTATCGTGTTCTTGCAAAATCTCAGATTCCCCATGGAGAAAAAGAAGGTGTTTATAAATTAAAGAAAGGTCATGGTTACATTCAGAAAAGAACAAGAGCTAAGCCAGCTGTAGTAAGATATCCCAGATTCAATCCAGAAAATGCACCAGAAAAGTATTTTCAATCAATACTGCAACTTTTTCTTCCGTATTGGACTCAAGATCAACTGAAACCGCCTGGATTTGACTTTTATCAGACATTTTTTGAAAATGGGTTTGTGAGAATAGGAAGTGAAAACAGATTGCAATCTGTCAGAAATGTAGTTGAAAAAAATAGGGTTATATTCTCAAAGAATGAAGATGCCCTTGAAAATGCGCAAGAAACTTTAGAAATTTATGGCGAACCTGAAGATGCTTGGGCTAACCTGTGTCCAGAAACTGAAAAGAATCGAGAAGAATGTCTTATTGAAAAGAGGAGAACAGAAAAATCAGAAAATAGAGAACCAGAAATCACTCATGAAATTGAACATGACAACTCTTCAGATGTGATATATCATATTAGGGAAAATTCTACATCAAGACAAGAAATCCTTCCTTTTTTGAGAAGTTTAAATGAAAAACAAAAGCAGGTTTTTTACTTGGTTCGTGAATGGTGTTTGAAAAAAGTGGCTGGGAAGAAAATAGAACCATTACATATTTTTGTGACTGGAGGTGCAGGGACAGGAAAAAGCCATCTGATTAAGACTATACAGTATGAAGCCTCCAGACTTTTCGAGAAAACGATTTCGTCTCCTTCAGATTTGTCTGTTCTTCTGACAGCTTTTACAGGAACTGCAGCTTTCAATATTGGTGGAAGCACAATTCATCACGTATTTTCCTTAACTAAAGCTCTACGCATTCCATATGAACCTCTGCAAGAACAAAGTTTAAGTGCAATGAGGTCAAGGTTAGCTTCTTTGCAGATTTTAATCATTGATGAAGTATCTATGGTTTACAAGCGGCTCTTGTACTATGTTCACGAACGCCTGGTGCAAATCAAAAAATGCAAGGAACCCTTTGGTGGTATATCAGTTATAGCTGTAGGAGATTTTTACCAACTACCTCCTGTGAAACAACGAAAGGTGGAAATATTGTACGAAGAAAATGGTGAATATCCTGTAGATTACTGGTTAGACTTCTTCAAAATCGTTGAGTTGGAGGAAATAATGAGACAACGTGACGACGCTGCATTTGCTGCAGTTTTGAATTCACTGAGGATTCGAACAATAAAGGAACCACTATCGAAAGAGGCAATATCAATGTTAAAAGAATGCATTAGGGAAGGACCGGATGAAGCACTCCATGTATATCCTACAAATGAAGAAACAAATGAACATAATCTGAAGATGCTGCAATCAAACTGTGGAGAATTGATAGAGATTACTGCTGAAGATTATCAGAAAGACAATACCACTGGAAAGCTGACTTTACGTGAAAAACCTTTCATAAGGACAAGAACAGATGGGCTCTCTGCTTCTTTGCTTTTTTCAGTGAATGCAAGAGTAATGCTGACGAGAAATATCAACGTCGAAGATGGACTTGTAAATGGTGCAATGGGGCATATTTCAGATTTTCAGTTTGGAGAAGCTCAGAAAATAAACAGGGTAGAAGGAATTAGAATAATTTTTGATAGTGAGGATGTTGGAAGACTGCAAGGAAAAAGGACAAGCCATGGAAATGAGGTATTGATTCAAAGATTACAAGAAGACATCAGGGAAAAAAATACAAAGAATGTTATTCGTCACCAGTTTCCTTTGAAACTTGCATGGGCATGTACAGCACATAAAGTTCAAGGCATGACAATAAACAGAGTTGTTGTAAATTTAGACCATACTTTCGCTCCAGGACAGGCATATGTTGCAATAAGCCGTGTCACTTCACAAAATGGTTTATTCATAGAAACGAGAGATGAAAATGCATTATTAAAGAAAATTTACGCTAACCCAGACATAAAATCAGCACTGCTAAAGATGGAAAATTTAATCCCCAAAGAAGGTTATCCACAATGCTGCACTGAAAATGAAAGATTCAAAACGATTGTTCTGCTTAATGTGCAGAGTTTAAGGGGACATATTCTAGACTTAAAAAGTGACACCAGATTGCTCCAAGCAGACTTTATATGTCTTACAGAAACATGGCTGACGGACAATGAGAGTATGAAGGACTTTGAAATTCAAGATTTTGAATTCAACCATACCACAAGAAAGCAGTCATATGATGAAAGTGTGAATGGTGTTGCTAAACTTCGGTCAGCCAAAGGAGGAGGTGTCGGTATTTACAAAAAGAGAAAGGAAAATGCTCAAGTTCGTGATTTACCTGAAAAAAATATTGAGGGAATGGCTATAGAGCTATATGACGAAAACATTGTAATCATAGTTGTATATCGACCAAGTGTTCTCAGTGTCAGATGCTTTCTTGATGGCCTAAATAAGACTGTAGACTTCTTTAAGGTTCGGTATTCCCACTGCATTGTACTTGGAGATTTCAATGAAGATGCGCAATTTGAAGGACCGATTCAAAGAATGTTTGAGATTAATGGATTTATGCAGAAAGTACATTTTGCAACAACAGAGGGCGATACTATACTAGATCATGTATATATCACAGAACAGATGAAAGCAAGTGTAGCGGTCATGCCAGTTTATTATAGCTATCATAAAGCTGTGACAGTGAATTTAAAATAACACTAAATGAAATCTGTTTGGATTTCATATAGGTCGATATAATACATTATTTATATGTTATATATTATATATGTGCACTTTCACTTTTATCTACATATTCACTTCAAAGGACACTGGTCTATCTCTGAAGCAGAATTTTATCATTAGTTTTAATATTGCATTAAACATTTGAAATTGAGACTTTTTAAAATGACCTCATATACTCATGTTCCTTCATAGAATAGATAAAAAAAAAATTGATAAGTAATAGGAATAAACTTGGTTGGTTCAATTAAATTTTTTTTTTAGTTTTTCAGATTAATTATAAAATAAACATAATGATTTTGAAATTGGCATTTGTATTGATGCTTGATTTATGCTTCATTCAAATGTAAGATTATATCTGTAACTTATTGATGTAGTGCTTCTGATACAGCGATTACATATTTAAATAGGAACTCTTATAAATATTGAACCCACAGCATGTACAGGTTGAGGACAATGAAGTAACGATATCACATCCAAACTTATATTATTTAAATAATTTTGAAAATAATCTCCTAAATGCGTACACTAGAGTTGACATACATGTACTTATTCCTGTAATATTATACTCGGTGTGAGATGAGGTTTGTAAACAATGTGTTGATGTTTTCTACGTCATTAAAATTGCACGTTTAATTTCAATCAACACTCATGAAATAGAAAAGGACTTCATTAAAAATATTTTCGATAAACAATCATGAAATACAATTTTTCTTCACTTTAGCTGAAAATAATTTTTCTGGCTGCCACAACGATACTACATGCCTGTATATATTTGTATATACTTGTTTTTAAGAGTTGAAATATTTCCTTAGGCTATTGTTTATTTCTTCCTCAAATGGACTTAACTATTTCATTTGTCCCATTTCTCTCATAGTTTTATTCATTACATCAGATGCATAAGCAATAGTCGAATTTCACATGCCTAGAGTTACCTCCCGTTGTCGGCGTAACGCTCATTTTTCGGAACATACTAAAGACCTGATATACTAAGGACCTGATATTTTGACCTGATGAAAAATAAATTATCAATTTAAACTTTAATTTCATATTTTTGAGGGAAAACTGATGATGATAATAGCTTTAACTATATTAAAATACATTTTTAGTAGAAAATATGTAAATTATTTTGCTATATATCAAGGTATATACACAAAACTTGATGACCTGATAATTTTGAATGACCTGATATTTCTACTTAAGACCTGATATTCTTAAATGACATGAAATTGCTGCAAATATTCAAACTTTATAAATTTAATATTGAAAACTGTTTTATTTTCCTGAAAATATAATATATTAATAAATCAGGTCATTTAAACCCATCAAGTCATTCAGAAATATCAGGTCATCAAAATATATCAGGTCTTTAGTAGGAATTTCAAAAGCTTTTTTTTCATAAATTGCTGCAAACATTTTCTTCTCAAAACCTTTTAAAATGTTTAACATTTCTAAAAGAATTAATAATTAATTTTTCCTGAAATTTCATAAGGATCACTTCATTCTAAATAGGGATTTGACCTATAGGACCGGGTATGGTTTTTCTCTCTACAAAAACCTTGTCGATTTCCGTTCTGATTAATGACATAAGGCTGAATACATATAACAATTTGTTTTTCCTAAATCTTTATTTTAGTGAGTATAGATAGGAGGAACCCTTTTTTTCCTGAGTTTTGTTATCTCCAAATGTAATAATTGATATTTTTCTTTACTTCTCATTGTGCATACATGTACCCGGTAATGGTAATGTATACTGTCTCTGAAATTCTATTGTTTATATCTAGGCTTTATTTATCAGTTGATATAATAAAACATGCCATTAATGTGTGCAAATTATATAAGCCTAAATGAAATCCCAAGGAAAACAGTAACTGATATACATGTAGCCAAAGTCAATGTGATTAAATTCTATGGAATATTATCGCAGCTCAATGCTGCCAAGAATACCTGTATCGAGTAACACAAAGTGAGCTATTCTTGTCCAGAGAAAGTGTGCTTATATTGTTCCGCCTGACTGACAACTGGACATTGGATTGTTACGACCTGATCTCTTGTTAGTGTTTCTTATATCAAGAATGGGCATGCATGAAGGATAGATAATTAAAAGAAAATGCACAAGTCTATAAAAAATTAAAATAGTCTTTGAAAAAGCGAAAAATTAAAACTTTAAAAGTGTAGTACCAGCTGGATTCGAACCCCCGACTTTAAAAAGAAAGCATTGATAGTGTAAAAGTCAGCACATATATCAACTGAGCTAGTCTGACTATAAACTTGTATGGTATAAAATTTAAGCATATTATCAAAATCAGGTCTCCTTAATTTTTGTAGTTTTTTGGTGAATTTCCACCCTAGGGCAGGGGTGCCCCTAAAAAAAATCCTATCTTAAATTATTCTTTACATCCCAACCTATCAAAATATCCCAGTTTTATTTAGGGGCAGGCCTGCCCTGAAGGACTTTTAGGCCAAAATACATGCAAAAATCAACGCTTTAATGGACAAAATGGTGTTTTGGCCAATTTTGGAGGTTTATTGTAAAGTTTTTTATGATAAATATTAGGTATAAATTACAAATTTGAAAAATTTAGACATATATATGGTAGAAAACAAGAAATAAAGATAAATTTTTAAATGTCACTTTTTCCGGGAAATTGTTTTCTCCTACAGGTCAATTCTTTTGTCATAGTGAATACATTCTTTCTTGTGCCACTGTTGAGACACAGAAGAAAATATGACACAGAATGTTAAATGCAAGAGTTGTCTTCCTTTGTTTTTCTTATTTATACAGAATAGCTTATGTCTCATTATTCGTATGCTGTGTTGTCATTTAAAGTAATAAACTTATCAATAAATATCAAAGTATGATTATAAATGAAGTTTTTATTTAACTTTCACTGTTTTCTTCACCAAAGTAAGTCAATCTTGAAATTTATTCTTGTTCACTTTGAGAAGAACCCTATTGTCGTTTTCGCACTCGAAATAGACTTTGAACGAAATTTCATTACTAAAATGCTTAAGCATAGTTAAAAAAAATGTAACATTGTATCACCTTGAAGTAAACAGACCATCAGACGTTCAATTCACATTGTTTACATATTTTTCAACACACGTATTGGCTGCCATACTGGATATGAACGATCCGAATTTGCTCCAGTAGACCTTAGAAAATTCCTATGGCGAACAAGAACAGTTGAATACTTGCCTGCATGTGATATGCATTTGTAGTGGTATAACAGAGGAAGCTACTTATGCATGTTTTGACACATTACTCGTCCGTATATGAAAATTAGAGATTTTTTAATTTTTCAATCTTTTTTTAAAATGACTTATCGCGCTGTACTTCAAACGTTCAGTCTTGGTAATACTAGGGGGCATCTCAAACTTCATAGAAAGGTCATTAAAACATTTGAAAACACGAGGGAAGGTAGTTTATTAAGCCGTACATTTTTTTCTGATACGGAATCAAAACGAGGCTCAGGAAATCTGGAAAGTTATCTCCCCCTTGCATGGGCATTGCTAATATCGGGTCATTCAATAATATCAGGTCATCAACTTTTTGTAAGTACCCCTTTAGATAAAGTCAGTGTTATCCCCTAAAAAGTGTAATTTTGTAGAACTTCATCAATAATTTTCCAACTTATATTTGAAATATAATCTTTAAATTGATAGTTTAAATACAAAATTTTTTTTCATCAGGTCAAAATATCAGGTCTTTAGTATGTTCCTCATTTTTCCCTCTTAGTCCTTTGTAAGTAACCTATTAATATTTTGAAATTTCAAATGTTATAGGACAATTTCGATCTGTACCTGTATTGCCAGAGTATTGGAAAACAGGAAAAACATAATAAGCATATTCATAATGATTTTATTTCTAGGATAATGACCCATAAAGTTGGTAAGGTTAAAAAGAGAATACAGCACCCTACGCCGGTTGACCCTGGATTGACCCCGCAAAGGGGAACAATAGACGATTTTCACATTTACAAAAGTTATTCCCCTTTGTGGGGTCAATCCGGGGTCAACCGGAGTAAGACACTGTTTTCCCTGTATAACCTTACCAACTTTATGGTTCAGTCTCTCAGAAATAGAATCTGTATGAATATTTTCACTCCGTTTTTCATATTGCCCCATATTCTGGCAATACAGGTGCAGATCGAAATTTTAGTATTACGATAACGTTTGAAGATTAAAAATATTAACAGGTAACTTACAAAGGACAAAGTGGGAAAAATGAGCGTTACGCCGACAACGGGAGATACATTAACTCTCAGAAATGTGAAATTCGTCTATTTGTGTAAATGTGAAAGTCGTTTATCCTTTTCTGAAGAATTAGGCTAAGATTGTAAGCTATAACAGAGACCTAAACATTGTCTTTGGAAATAGCTACCACTGGCAGTTTTAAACCTGTGGGAGGAAAATGATTTACAGATACTGATATACAAATACATAATTATCTCACCAACATGTGTCACTGTGCAACGAAGTCGTCAGCATTTTATTTATCCTCTGAATGGATGAAAAGTTTTGAATCGCACTCCTATCGTGGAATTTTTTTTACAATAAACCAAGCTATGTTGCTGCCATGGACTTTCCAGATCTACCATTTACCCGCCAAGTTCATCTTAAATCCGGAAGTACGAGTTCGTGAATTTGAAATCTCGATCCCGACTCAAATTTGACATCGGAAAGATAAAACTGTTTTTCTCAATTTTATTAATTTTTTCCTGAGAATTCAAAAACTTGTGCGGCGAGATTCTTAACCTTAAAAAATGCTGATCATGTAAACCATAGTAAACATTTGCAATAAAATAAACATTTGGCAATGACTGTTTCCTAAAGTTGACGGCCTGGTGTCTTAAATGCATTATAATCATGTTTAGTAAATCAATTATTACATACGTTACTATGGTAAAAAAAATTATTAAAAAGTTAAAAAAAATACAGATTAATTGAATTTTATAAAGTCAAACAAGTAGAAACAAAAAGCTATTATAAGATAAAATGTGACCGAGTAATAGAGAAAAGAGCCTTGAAACATATATGCCAAGGACAAATTATAATATTTCAATTTGGCTGGAAATGGTTGCCAAGACTTTTATACTAAATTTACACTCAGTATGTTTGAATATGATCTACCTTAAAAAAAAACACACATTTTCTTATAAATGATGATCAATTTTTAAAGGTGTTGGTGTGGTCCTAATTTTTCCATTTAGGTAATTCCACCCTCACAATTCTAATGGTTCAAAGTACAAAAACTAAATTTATTTTCATTTAATATACTTTATATTTTTCAATAATTACAAAAAAAAAAAAAAAAAAAAAAAAAAAAAAAAAAAAAAAAATTGGTCACTTTATCATTGATGATGAGAGACATAAATAAAAGAAGTATATGTCAACGAAAAATTCGAACATTTTTTGTAAACCAGGCGCGGATCCAAGAATTGAAGTTAGAGGGGGCGCCAAGAGTAGGCAAGGGGTCTGGGGGCCCTGGATTCTAGAGATTTTGTAGGGTAAAAATGAGGTCTACCAAGTATACATATTTACATTTTCTAGACGAAACTGTGATTTACGTTAATTTTGACAATTTTAGGGGGGCGCGCGCCGGGTGCGCCCCCCTTAAATCCGCCACTGTAAACAATATTATGAGAAAAAATTATGTAAAACCTGGTTAAAATTTTTATAATTTTGATGCTGAATGTACCTAAATACTTCCTACTTATAAGAAAGTTTTGAATTGTGAATATCAGAGAAACTATTTTACATTAGAAGTACGATGAAGCACATCCCCGAATCATGAGACCTGAGGTGTTATTGCCATTGTCAACATTTTTTTTTAAAACATTGAATAATTGATTAAATGAAGAAAAAATGCATTTCTACAATTCTTTTATTTTACAACATTTATCAGTACACCTATTGAAAAGCATACCTCCAAAAGAATTATTGTTCTATCAGGTATGAAGTTAATCAAATAACAGTATTTGCAAGAACCTGTGACATCATAAGAGGATGGAATTACCGGTACCTTAAAAAAATCAAATCAGATTCATTATACTGAGCGTTGGTATTTTTATGGATGATATTTCTTAACGACTAACCTGCCTTTTAATTTTGACGATCATTCAATTTCTAACTGGATACAAGCAGATAGGACACAGGGTTTAAAATTGATTTAAAGTTTACAAAATCGACCATTTACCCTTCTTGGACAGTGTTGTTTTCTTCATCATACTTTATCAATTTTAAAAGATATTCAGTTTAAGTTCTGCCACATAAGTACTATTCAATGTAAGTCACATAAGAATGTTTTACTCGATTTCATGGCAAATGAAATCCTAATGCAGCAAAAGTTTAATTTTAACAGCTGGTATATTGTTTCCTTGGTAACACCGCAAATTAAGTAGCAATTAATTCCAATGTGTGCAGGTCTTGAATTTTCCTGTTTTTCCTCAGGACAGTATCATTAACTAAATCTGAGTTACTGATTTTGCTTGGTTACACTGTGTTACCATGGCAACCAAAAGGTTATTTAAAGAATAATATTGCTTATACCTATATAAATGTACCAGTACTTTGTGCTCAAAGCCTGAAATAAAGAGTGTCAGGGAGATTAATAGTTTTTTGAAAGCTAGCCAGACAAATTTTGCTCAAGAAGATTCACATGGGAATTTGTTACTTGAGTTTTAATCTAGCAGAGATAATCTATTACTAATGAACAGATAATACTGTAAACTTCTTTATCTTTACATGTATAAGTATTCCATATAATTCCATAAATAGGCATGTTCATGTTATCAATTTCTGCACTTCTACAGCAGACAATTTGTCTACTACGAAAGGCGAGGTACGATACATAACTT
This sequence comes from Saccostrea cuccullata, assembly GCF_032062105.1. Classification (NCBI taxonomy): domain Eukaryota; kingdom Metazoa; phylum Mollusca; class Bivalvia; order Ostreida; family Ostreidae; genus Saccostrea; species Saccostrea cuccullata. The sequence goes on from NW_026932898.1 coordinate 55,060, forward strand.
AACACATTTATACATTCTATTACATATATAGATAAGAAACACTAAATCAGTGAAACTGATATAATTTTTTTTTATTTCTTTTAAATTTCCTGTTCATCCCCATACTAAACTTTCCCGATTAAATAAACTTTCATGAAAAGGTTGAAATATTTCGCCGAAAAACATGTGTTGCCCTTAGAAGGTCAAGGAATCAGATACCATTTATGTTCAATAACTTAAATAAGATCTTTGAGACAAAAATGTTAATATAAACTCCATTCTTCTAAATAAAAAATGGTTTTCTTATGTTTGTCTTTTCTATTAGAAGTGTGCATGAGAAAAACAGTGGTTACGTTAAATACTTACTATATACATTGATATTGTTTCTTAAAAACTATTCCTTATAACTACGATTTAA
>NW_026932899.1:0-55501 GCF_032062105.1 Saccostrea cuccullata
AACGGCATATTGTTTAAAAAACCCGAAATTTTTTATCCATCCCCAAATCCTTTTATAGTCGTCTCTACACGCGATAAACTCGCTTGATTAAAATTATTTGTTAGATTGCTGAAAATTCACATCAAGCGAGTTTATTGCCTGTAGAGATGACTATAAATGGCTGGGGGTGGAAAAATATACATATTGGCTACAGAATGTGTCTAAAATTAGGAGTGAAAGGTAGTTGATTGACCAATGCTAGAAAGTGGAGAAAAACTGCCCAAAAGTGCGCAAAAAATATTGCGCCGTAAATTGCACCTTTTTTGCATATGAGGATCTGTAGCGTTATGGTCAAAGACAAATATATAAAACCATAACGCTGCAGATCTGCCGCTACATGGTCACCTGAGCATATTATGCTCAATTTGATGAATACATGTATTATGTAAATTATTGAATTATATTGACTTTTTCCTTGGTAAAGCCCAATATGAAGAAGTGTGCATTTAGAGGCAAACACTGACAAAAATGGCTCGATCATACTCAAAACAGAACTTGACCTAGATGTTGTGATAAATCTGTATTCCAAATTTCATTTCAATCCTGCAATCTCTGTGAATAATATTAACGGATACTGCAAATAATTGGAATTATTCCCCAAAAAGGCCCTATTTGAACCTTGTTCTTTATCTTTTTGACCTTGAGTCAATCCAATTCAAATGATGTATCTCCCAAATGGATTTTGAATTGGTTAGTAATAAATGCAGTTCATATGGATTACTTCTACCAAATAGTTTTAATTGTAAGCCTTTGCAATAATATCAAATTTGTGATTTATAAGCTATAAGTATCCTATTGCGATAAGTTTTTTAGTGCCTACATACCGGCACATTGTTTGAATTTTAGGTTTAAAGTAAAATGTGAATTATAAAAATCGCGCTAAACAGTAAGGTATTTTTTAAATTTTGTTGCAAATCTGATGATTGATTTTATTTATATTGATGTCTGTCCCGTTTGAGAATTTTCCCTCATAAGAAGACATTACAGTATGCAGGTGAATGACTTCAAATTTAGATGTAGACCTCTACTCAGCATTTGGGGCCATTGTGCAGAAAGGCATCTTTATTATGTCAAAGCCTGCCGGGACACAGATTAAAAAGGTTCCAATCAAAAAAAAAAAAAAAAACAACAACAACACAAAACTGCAGCAAAATCGACAAGAACTTTCTTGTAACGTATTTATAACAATTACATTCACTGCTTATAAATAAAAGTTAAAAATTTAAGGGGGAAAAAATTTCAACAGTTAAAAAATTTCACTGTTTTGCAAAACGAAGTTTTCAAAGTGTGCCTTGCTAAATTGAAGATGAGCAAACAGCAAAACTTAGAGATAACAAAATAAAATTAGAACCATAAGATGTGTATTAAGTCAAACGTGTAATCCATTCAATTGGAGACAAAAAACAATATTTAGCAACAGGAGGGAAAAAAATAAGCAACGCCTTTTTAATTATGTAAAGGAGTATACAGTTTATATTATCGATCAATTCGCTGTATCTTGACCACAGATCAGCTACAGGTATGCTGATGAAAATAACATTTCCCCCTGTCTGCTGGGTATAGTAGTAAATAATAGATAACACCGGATCATTAAGTGATTAACTAATATCTGGCAGATCCATACCAATCATATGCTATGACCAGTCGTTTACATGTTAGCCAGCTGACCGTCCAATCAAAAGATTTGTATTAAGTTATTGGTATCATGGGATTTTAATGATATTGCACCGAAGAGCCTTACAATAATTTTCTGTGGTGAATTTCATGGAAAGAATTTCGTGCTGTGTAACTTGAGAATGTGTTGACGAGTCAGGTAAAAATATATGCATGTATGAAATTATTCTTTTGGACTGAATATCCTATTGATACTTTTCTGGATTTCGGGGCGTAAAATTTTAGAATGTGTACACGAGTCAGATAAATTTTTATACATGTCTACTTAGGATATTCTTTAGAACTATAAATCCCAATGGTACTCTTTCTGCATTGGACACGTATAACAACTATGACAAACTGATTTTTTTTATCTGTCAGGAAAGCTTTGTTCTTGTATTAGCTATAAAATGGATAATGGATTTGGTAACAATTCAACGGCTTTCAATTCTTCCCAAGCTTTGACGACACCATTCCAAAACTATACGGTATCTACTACTGGAGAACACACACATGAAGATCGCTTCTTCGTCGTCTGGATATCAACCTTCATTTTAGTCGTAGCAATTCTTGTTATAACCTTAAATCTACTGGCAATATTCACCTTCTGGAGACAAAGTTCCCACATGGAAAACAAAAATATTTGTTACGTATCCATAGCCATTTCTGACCTGTTTTCCGGGCTCTACCTTTTGATCAACACTTTAGCCTATCTAAGAACACCAATGGAATTTTCCTACACGCTGTGTTTATCGTTGCATACTGTTGGAATGATCTTGTATTATGTTTCTCCATATCACATACTGATGTTGACAATATTTCAGTTCATTGAAATACAATTTCCTTTTCGACCAAAGACTATGTGTAGTAAATCCTTTTACGTGAAGTTATGCTGTGGGTTGTGGATTGTAATGACGCTTGTGTTTGTCGTCCCTTTAATTTGGTTTTCAAAGGAAAAACATATTAGAGAATGCTCACTTTTAAGTGTGTTTGGTAACTATCACAAACCTTTGAATTTAAAAACGTTTCTATTTTACGTCGTATTCCTCGTGTTACAGTCCTTCTTCAGCTTACTTCTTCTGCAAAAAATCCGATCAGTTTTGTGTAAAGCGTCCATCAATGAATCGCGAGAAAACAGCTCTCCAGAAAATCACAGAGACGAACACATGGATAGCAATCAAAGCTTGCCGTCCACAATGACTGATGGCGCAAATAGCGAAATTAGCAAACGCACGCATGACCGCTTGATCTCGTCAGCAAAAACGCTTTTCATTTATCTGTTTGCTTACATGATCTGTACATTACCTATAATGTCTTTGGTTTTTCTTGATATGATACTGAAGAACGATTATTTCCACAACCGAAAAATGACTATTTCTCTGGGAACAATTGCAATGATTAATTCTATCATTAATCCCGTTTTATATTTTCGAAGATTTCATGTACTTTGTTGTAAAGTTTAGTAAAAGAACGAGTATTTGTACACAAGAATATACAGTTTCTCTATATTCCATGTCTACATGTCTTCCTTTTGAGTAAAGCCCGGAAAGGCTATCACCATTAAAGTACAAATGCCTAACAATCTGATGGAGCCACAGATGGTATCTGTTTTCTGTCAAAGGATAGAGTGATGAAAATACGTATTCTTCTTTTCCTTGTCAGATTCACATTTACTTCTCTCAATATTAGACACTAGCAAATCCAATCAATCAACCTCACTTGTCCATAATTAGAGATAGTGACTTAAAGAACTAAAATGATTTCTTGAAAATTAGAAGGGCTCATTTCAACAATGATCTACAAATGACTAAAATCAATGCATTATCATCATTAACCGTAATCTGGTGGAATAATCAACTGGTGGAATAATCAACAAGTGATTTCAATTAAAGAAAGGTCATTGGCTCAAATCGTTCTGTTATCATCATTAATGTACCAATAGTTTGTAATCAGAGGATTGACATTAGGTAGGCGGTTTCTCGGTACCTATTCTTTGAGTTCATTAGTAAGAAATTTCGGTTCCAACTACTCTCCAATTTAGCTTCTGTAAGCAATATCAAACGAGAGTTAAAAAGTTTTTTCAAATACAAATCAAACTAAAAGGTCAAAATTGTTTGTATCCAAAGGTCCTACGAAAGGCGTCACAGCTAGGGAATACACATGTAGAAATATGAAAGCCTTAGCAAACTCAACTTAGCATGGGTCAAACTCTAAAGTCAATGTTATAATTTTGATACCCTTTGAAAGGTGCTGTGAGAATGAATTATATAAAAAGTCCAAGCACTTCAGTTTCAAAATTATAGCCAAAGTTAAGGTTTGGAAACATTTATTGAAAGTGGGTGAAAATCCAAGGTCAGGATCAAAAGGTCAAATTTGGCGAAACCCTAAGAAAGGTCTTGTCGCAAGGAATACACCTAAGAAATATGAGAACCGTAGTCGCATGCATTCAAATGTTATAATTGGCAATGTTGAAGAGTTAGCGGATAAACAAACAAAAACTATATACCCCCGGATCTTCTATCCAAGCTTAAAAGATTTTCCATACAAAATTGATTCATAAAATTTAAAAACAAGCTAATTCAGAGAATGTGTGTCCCCCTCTTAGGGAAAAGTAAACCATGCGCCGTTTGGGGGTCGGGGGGGGGGGGGGGTGGGTTCGGATCCCCTTCGTTGAATTTGTAGAATTATTAAATGTATACAAATGCATGCATACAATGTAAGCAAATAAAATTTGCCAATATGAATATAAAGGTTTGATTAAAGGATTATTCTTTATTAAGTGTGTAGAAGATTCTTTTAAATATGGAATATTTATCACACTGTAATGATGATATTATGAGTTTGTACAAGCCAGACCTCATAATTTTTTTCATTTCACATGCTGAATACTATCGTTTAGTAAAAAAAAAAAGTTTCGAAAAAAAAATGGATCGTCCGAGATGCGATCCCGGGCCCTCTCACATTTGAAGCGAGAGACATACCACTAGACCATGGAGTCGCTGTAACATGGCGACAATTGTATACAAACATGAAGTGACATACATGTATATATTCACGTTCGATATTGTCAAAATTTTACACAATGCATGGTGTCTAATTTAACCTTTATTAAACAGTTCTAATAGATGTAATAAGAATATAAAGTCCACCGAAAACCTGTTTTATACGTAATAATTCTCCTCATGTCCCTGTGCTAAAAACAGCGACATGTAATACAATAAATACTAATAAAACAAACGGGGCGGGGCACTTTGAGAGGAGTGAGAGAGGTCCTAGGGAGTTTTGGTATAATATTACATAGCAACAGCTCAAAATCTTCTTGAAATATTGCTCGAAAATGATTGTGTTTCATACAAACAGAATGTATAAATTTACGACCTTGAACTTTGACCTTTTGACCTCAAAATCAATAGGGGTCTTCCTTAGACCACAGGGAGTTGTTATGTAAAATATCATTGTAAAAGCTCAAAGGGTTGTCGAGATATCGTGTGGGAACGAAAGTGTTATAACAGACAGAATTTGCTTATTTATGACCTTGACCTTTGACCTCAAAATCAATAGGGGTCTTCCTTAGACCACAGGGAGTTGTTATGTAAAATATCATTGTAAAAGCTCAAAGGGTTGTCGAGATATCGTGTGGAAACGAAAGTTTTATAACAGACAGAATTTGCTTATTCATGACCTTGACCTTTGACCTCAAAATCAATAGGGGTCTTCTTTAGTCCAGAGGGAGTTGCTGTTCTATATTTCATCGCAAAAGCTCAAAGGGTTCTCAAGATATCGTGTGGAAACGAAAGCGTTACAGACAGACAGAAAGACGGACGGACGGACGGACGGACAAACCCAAATTAATATCCCCCACTTTTCAAGCGGGGGACAAAAATGGTCGCAGTTTCCTACGTTTGCGTTGACACATCTAATAAATAAGTCAAGATTGGTGACTCCAATATTCAATATATTTCAGTGTTTAAAATAACCTAAATAAAAGTTTCAAAATCATTGGCGTTTAGAAAGCTCAAAACACTGGTTGGCGTTAACCACTGGTTAAAATCTCTTATAAATCTCTTATCCAGTGGTTAACTTTTAACCATTGGTCAACTTCTGTTGCTCAAAATTGATTGACTGGTTAACTTCGCTATCTAATGTTAAATATTTGCCAAAGTTACTCATTACACAGAATTAGGTAAAGTGTCTTATCCAGTGGATAACAAAGGCTGCCCGTTTATTTTTGATGTCAATTTTGGCACACGACATGGAAAAGTTGAGGTATACCGACATTTTACACATGATTTCAAATCTGTGGAATACAGAGAAAGATACAAATTTTCAAAAGAATCGGTGAAGTACATCACGGATTTCTTAGAACCAGATTTCCGTCGCCCTACTCTACAATTCCACTCCTGGCAACCATAAGCCAAGTTCAGTTGAGATGGCCTTAAAATTTTTTTTGAAACAGAGGATAATATGAGAAGTACTGGAGATAATTAGGCTTTCATAAGTCAAGTGTCTCTAGAAGTTTTAGAGATGTGTCGGGAGCCTTGGTGAATATGACCTCAGACTTGTATTAAATGACCATCAACCAATTCGTAAACAAGAGGGGGGTTTATGTTATTTCTGAATTTTCTTGTAAGATCAGTGCAGTGGATGGAACGCATATCCGGATCACTGCACCATTTATACAAGAAGAAGTGTATGCCAGTCGTAAGGATTCTATTCCATCAATACGCAGGCAACATAGGATCACCAAGGCGCAAGATGTTTACATTCATAAAAAAATATTTTTTAAAAGAATGCATTTATTTACAATTTATTATTGTAAGGAAAAAACCTACCTTCAAAATTTCAATTCTAAAACCAACTTATATGATTATTTCCATAAACTGAACTGAAGTTGTTTCGCTAAGTAAAGTGCATTGAATATTATAATAGTTATCAGCAAGTCCTTCGTACAAGGGAAGGGTGCTATTTTATATTACAAATAGTATTTGTGTAAATGAAAGTTTTCGGATTATCCTTTATATGTTTCAACAGTCCTGTCTAGGCTTGTCGTGTGTGGACAGTGTTTTCAGGCATGTTAATATGTGTGGGTTTTTCTGGTGGTAAGGTTTAGTTACAAATCTTCTTCAGCGCCCTTCCCCTTTCACAGTGATTAAATAACAAAATATCTAAATATTGCAGCTTAAATTTCCATTTTGTGGGGAAGAGGGGAGGGATGGCACCTGTTTGTATTTGTGCATTTATGAATTTAACTTTTACAAACAAGACGATTTATTATTGTCGTTGCAAACTACAAAGTGGCCAGACTCCAACTATGATATATTTATTTTCCGAGGGTCTAATATTGGCAACTTTCTAGAAATGCACCAAAGGGGGATAATTGTGATTACTACTTCTACTACTTCTATGCAATAGAGGTTATGCCTGTGTAAGATATCTTGTAACCCCGTACTTATTACGACCAAACTTTGAGTAAGGTACATTATTCAGACTGTAACCCAGTTTACCAAACTATATTTACATCCACTGAATATTTTCTCCTTTATTTCTTAAGAACACCCTTTGCGTTAATCACTACATGAACTACAGTAGGCTTGTCGTCTGTACAGATTTCTTGATCAGTGGCTGTTCCATCAATGAAACGTATAAAGATGTTCGCATCATTAATACAATAATTAATGTTTTTAGTCCTACTTTAAATGATTATTTAAACAGATATAAATATAAACAATAAAATGTCTTTCTTTGTTTGTTATTACTGGAATTAACGGTCGCAGCTATTGCAGAAAAAAATTTACATAACCCGCTTACGCGGGTTTTGTATTTTTTCTGCAACAGCGTTAATTCCAGTAATAACAAAGAAAGAAAGAATTTTAAGGTCACCTGAGTAAACTCAGGTGACCTATTGCTATCTGTTTTCGTCCGTCGTCGTGTGTCGTACGTCGTTCGTAAACTTTTAAACATTTTTAGCTTCTTCTCTGGAACCACTGAACCAATTTCAACCGTATTTGGTATACAGCATCTATGGGTAAAGGGGAACAAAAATTGTGAATTTCATGGTCCCTGCCCCCCTGAGGCCTGGGGGTGGGGCCAAAACCACTAAAATTAGTGAAATCTTTAAAGATCTTCTTTACTCCTGGACATCAAGCAGTCAAACTGTTGGCATGATTGTAATCAGCATTAAGTCCTCTACCAAAATTGTGAAATTCATGGCCCCTGGGCCAGGGGTTCTGGTGTTAGGGTGGGGCTATATAGATCATATAGTAAAAGTTCATTATTTCTTTGAAAACCTTCTCCTCTGTTCCTGGGTATTAAACAAACGAACCAAGTACATAGTTATGATGACCAAGAGTGCCTCTGCGAAAATTGTGAATTTCATGGCCCCTGGATCAGGGGTTCTGGTGTTAGGGTGGGGCTCTATTGATTATATAGTAAAAATACATTAATTCTTTTAAAATCTTCATCTCTGCTCCTGGGCATTTAACAAAATAACCAAATACCGGTACACAGTTATAATAAGCAAGAGTGCCTCTTCAAAAATTGTGAATTTCATGGCCCCAGGGTCAGGTGTTCTGGTGTTAAGGTGGGGCTCTATTGATTATATAGTGAAAATACATTAATTCTTTAAAAATCTTTTTTACTCCTGGGTATTCAACAAACTAACTAAGAATATAGTTATGATGAGCAGGAGTGCTTCTTCCAAAATTGTGAATTTTTTTTTACCCCAGGGTTGGGGGTTGTGGTGTTAGGGCGGGGCTCTATTGATCATATAGTGAAAATGCATTAATTCCTTCAAAAATCATTCTCCTCTGCTGCTGGGTATTAAATAAATTAATCTACTAAGTAGCTATTATTTACAAGAGTGTCTCAACCATATTTATGAATTCGATGGCCCCTGGGTCAGGGGTTTTGTTGAAAGGGGTGAGTGGGTTGATTATATAGTGAAAATACATTCTTTAAAAATCTTCTTCTTTGCTCCTGGGTATTAAACAAACTAACTAAGTATATAGCTATGATGATCAGGAGGGCCTCTTCCAAAATTGTGAATGTTATGGCCCCAGGGTCAAGGGTTCTGGTATTAAGGTGGGGCACTATTGAATATATAGTGAAAATACATTAATTCTTTGAAAATCTTTTTTACTCCTGGGTATTCAACAAACTAACTAAGAATATAGTTATGATGAAGTGCTTCTTCCAAAATTGTCAATTTCATGGCCCCAGGGTTGGGGGTTGTGGTGTTAGGGCGGGGCTCTATTGATTATATAGTGAAAATGCATTAATTCCTTCAAAAATCATTCTCCTCTGCTGCTGGGTATTAAATAAATTAATCTAGTATATATATTATTTACAAGAGTGCTCAACCATATTTATGAATTCGATGGCCTCTCTGGGTCAGGGGTTTTGTTGAAAGGGGTGAGTGTTTATTATATAGTGAAAATACATTCTTTAAAAATCTTCTTCTTTGCTCCTGGGTATTAAAAACAAACTAAGTATATAGTTATGATGAAAGTTGTTTCTTCCAAAATTGTGAATGTTATGGTCCCTGGGTTGGGGTTTCTGGTGTGTGTGTGGGGGGGGGGGGGGCTCTATTGATTATATAGTGAAAATACATTGATTCTTTGAAAATCTTCTTCATTGCTCCTGGGTATTAAACCAGTGAACTATGGACATATTTATGATTAGGAATGTTGCTTCTTCCAAAATTGTCAATTTCATGGCCCCTGGGTAGGTTTTATGGTGTTAGGGCAGGGCTATAAATGTCTCTAATGATTATATAGTGAAAATGCATGAATTCTTTGAAAATATTTGTCTTTACTACTGGGTATTATGCCAATGATCTAAGTATATATATTTTTGATGAAGAAAGGCTTTGTTACTCTGATCTACCTCTCTGTATAAATACTAGAGAACGCATTGCTAAGTGTATTATTATGATAAGTACACTGCCTCTTTCAAAATTGTGAATTTCATGGCCTCTGGTTTTAAAACACAAACCAAATTCCATTGTTTGAAAGTTGTTACATGATACTCAGGTGACCTATAAGGCCCATGGGCCTCTTGTATTGTTTAATTACCATTTCAAATCAATCGAACAAATATTTTAGTTTGAATGCATATAGAGTCAGAGTTTAATTTCCCCTCATTCATGTCCTACAACTGCATTCTACTAGGTTCTACTAGGTTATAGTTACCAATTATTATCGTTTTACTAACAGCGTGACAGTTTGCTTGATAGGGCGTGCTAAAATTTTATATGCTGATTATCATTTTTACTCATCCATTGGATGTTTGATTTCAATAGAATCAATAATATTTTGCATATGAAACACAGAACACGACAATACTGACCAATCGCGTTGAATAAACAACAGTTACACGTGAACGGACAAAGCAAGTTTTACTTCCTATAATGATGATATTGATAGAGCTACGTACGTAGTACAACAGATGCAGAGTAGCCTTACTAATTCCATTCTTTAAATTTTCTTATATGTATCCAAAAACCCACCCGGTCAAATCACAACAAATATAATACATGCTTTTTTGAGGACAGAAAACGGAACGGGCTTTGACTGACCACGTGTTGCTGGTGACTACAAATGCCGTACTGGTAAACAACCCTTAAATGTGATTGGCCAGTATTATCAGGGAATTGTTGTATTCCGAGTTTCATATGCAAATTAGTATTGATTCCATTGATCCAATCGATGAGTAAAATGATAATCAGCACACAAAGTTTTAGCACGCCCCATCAAGCAAACTGTCACGCGGTTTGTAAAATGATAATAAAATTTTTAAGGATCGAGCGCCAAATTAGCATATTAAACTCTACCCAGAAGTCTCTGTCGAGACTGTAGCTCCACTGGTCTGTACTTATAACAAAGGATGAGAAAAGAAGCCATTCATCAGACCAAAACTGTAGAAGGAGTAGCGTTTTAAAGGAATTTCAGACATTTCTATTTTTAGTAACAAAGACAACACTGTTCATCGAAATCAAAAACCGATGCGCTACTTTATGTATCTTAGTGTAGTCTACTTGTGTGCCAAGTTATATTGAAATCAGACCAAAACTGTAGAAGGAGTAGCGTTTTAAAGGAATTTCACAGAAAATTCTATTTTTGGTAACCATGGCAACACCGTTCATTGAAATCAAAATCCGATGCATTGTTTTATGTACCTTAGTGTAGTCTACTTATGTGCCAAGTTGTATTGAAATCCGACCATAAGTGTAGGTGGAGTAGCATTTTGAATGATTTTCACAGAAATTTCTATTTTTAGTAACCACGGCAACACCGTTCATGGAAATCAAAAACCGATATACAGGATTATGTATATTAGTCTAATCTACTTGTGTGCCGAGTTATATTGAAATCAGACCAAAACAATAGGAGGAAAAATTTTGAGAAATTGTTTACAGACGGACGGACGGACGCATTACTATCGCAGAAGCTCTACTGGTCTCTGACCAGTAAAGCTAAAAAGTGAAAAATATCTTTCATTATATTTAAGAGTTCAACAAAATTACAATGCAGCTAATACACGATCAAGAGCATTGGTTGAGAGATGCTTTGGATGGTGGAAAAGACGTTTTATGGTTTTGCATGGGGACATCAGGGTAAACAGTACTTGATACAAAAAATTATTTGAATGTAAAAGCTAAAATATATATTTTTAGGTCACCTGAGTAAACTCAGGTGACCTATTGTTATCCGTTTTCGTCCGTCGTGCGTTGTGCGTTAACATTTGAACATTTTCAGCTTCTTCTCTGCAACCACTGAACCAATTTCAACCAAATTTGGCACAAAGCATCTATGGGTGAAGGGGAACAAAACTGTGAATTTCATGACCCCTGCCCCCCAGGGGCCTGAGGGGTGGGGCCAAAACCACTAAAATTAATGCAATCTTTAAAAATCTTCTTCTTTACTCCTGGGCATCAAGCAGTCAAACTGTTTGCATGATTGTAATCAGCAATGAGTCCTCTACCAAAATTGTGAAATTCATGGCCCCAGGGTCAGAGGTTCTAGTGCTAGGGCGGGGCTTAATAAGTATATAGTAAAAATGCATTATTTCTTTTAAAATCTTTTTCTCTGCTTCTGGGTATTAAATAAACTAACCAAGTACATAGTTATGATGAGCAAGAGTGCCTCTACCAAAATTATGAATTTTATGGCCCCAGGGTCAGGGGTTTTGGTGTTAGGGCGGGGCTCTATTGATTATATAGTGAAAATACAGGAATTCTTTGAAAATCTTCTTCTCCGCTCCTGGGTATTAAATAAATTAACTAAGTGCATAGTTATGATGAGCTAGAGTGCCTCTACCAAGATTTTTAATTTTATGGCCCCAGGGTCAGGGGTTCTGGTGTTAGGGCGGGGCTCTATTGATTATATAGTGAAAATACAGGAATTCTTTGAAAATCTTCTCTGCTCCTGGGTATTAAATAAACTAACTAAGTGCCTAGTTATGGTGAGCAAGAGTGCCTCTACCAAAATTGTGAATTTTATGGCCCCAGGGTCAGGGGTTCTGGTGTTAGGGTGGGGCTCTATTGATTATAAAGTGAAAATACATGAATTCTTTGAAAATCTTCTCTGCTCCTGGGTATTAAATAAACTAACTAAGTGTATAGTTATGATGAACAATTAAGAGTGCCTCTACCCAAATTGTGAATTTTATGGCCCCAGGGTCAGGGGTTCTAGTGCTAGGGCGGGGCTCTATAGATTATGTAGTTAAAATACATGAATTCTTTGAAAATCTTCTTCTCTCATCCTGGGTATTAAATAAACTAACTAAGTGCATAGTTATGATGAACAAGAGTGCCTCTACCAAAATTGTGAATTTTATGGCCCCAGGGTCAGGGGTTCTGGTGTTAGGGTGGGGCTCTATTGATTATATAGTGAAAATACAGGAATTCTTTGAAAATCTTCTTCATTGCTCCTGCGTATTAAATAAACTAACTAAGTGCATAGTTATGATGAGCAAGAGTGCCTCTACCAAAATTATGAATTTTATGGCCCCAGGGTCAGGGGTTTTGGTGTTAGGGCGGGGCTCTATAGATTATATAGTGAAAATTCATTAAATCTTTAAAAATTTTCTTCTCTGCTCTAATAATAATAATAATAATAATAATAATAATAATACTTTATTTTAAGAGGGTGACCCGATTAGTGCAATGCACTAGTCTTCCTCGGGGCCCTCTAAGCATGTTCACAATAATACAATAATGAAATCATTGTACAATAATAAATAATACATGACGTAAAAATACAAGTACATATAGATTTCAGGAGATTTTAGTTGCGGCATGTTATTATGAATTTTTCTACATTTTTACGAAATGTGTGTAAATTCTGTGAAAAACATATGTACAAAGGTAGTTTGTTCCATAAATGAACACCGGAATAATGAAAAGAATTTTTAAATTGATTTGTTCGATATTTCGGTAGATGAAGGTCATAGTTTGTTTCAGATCGTAGAGCATAACTACTAGAAGAAATAAATTCAAAAGAGTCTCTTAAATAAGTAGGTGCCATACCATGAAGTGTTTTGTACAGTAATATATATTTATGAAAATCAATCAACTCGTAAATAGTCAGCCATCCAAGTTTTTCGAATAATGGTAGTGAAGGGGCATCATAAGCCACATCTAGTATAATACGGGCTGCCCTTTTTTGCAATTTAAAAACTCTATCTATGCCAGCACCTGGCGCATTACCCCAAATAGTTAGGCAATAATTCAAAGAGGGCAGAATGTATGCATTATAGAATAGTTTTCTTGTGTGTAAGGGAAGGAATTTTTTAATTTTGCGCAACGTATATAATTTATATGTCAAAGATTTACAAACTGAGTCAATATGGTGATTATAGCGCAATGAACCATCAATATGCACTCCCAGAAGTTTTTCAGATTCAACATTTTCAATTAATTTGTTTGAAGCATATAAATTTAGTTCAGGTGAATCTATTCTTGATTTTCTCTGCTGAGTTCCCATAAGCATACATTTTGTCTTATTGGTATTTAACACCATTTGATTTTTGGAACACCAATTTTCAATCTCACACAAATCAAAGTTAAGGGCATTCTCAATACCTTCTATATTTTTATGATATGTATGCAAGGTTGCATCATCGGCAAACATATCAATATCTGTTCTATTTACATGTAAAGGGAGATCATTTATATACAATAAAAATAATAGGGGACCTAAGATAGAACCTTGGGGCACTCCTGCTGTGACGGGCGAAAAATCAGAGGAATATGTTCCTATTTTTACACACTGAGACCTAATGAAACCATTTAATAGCCATTTGATTGAAGTTTACTTGTAAGTATTTCATGATTAACCAAATCAAATGCCTTGCTAAAATCAATGAAAGTTATGCCTACTAGATTTCCTTGGTCCATAGCTTGTAGCCAATTATCTGTAAGTTTTGTAAGAGCCGTTTGACATGAATGAAATTCTCGAAATCCAGATTGTGATTTAAATAAAAGATCAAAGTTAGAGGCAAAGTTACGTATTTGATTTGCTATGTGTTTTTCAACTAATTTTGATAATGTTGGAAGAATGGATATCGGTCTGTAGTTCCCTGGATCTGCGTGGTCGCCATTTTTGAAAATAGGAGTGACTTTTGCTTGTTTTAAACTGGATGGAAATACTCCATTAGTGATACTAGCATTTATAAGATGTGTAATAGATTTGCATATGACATTTGCCGAAAGTTTTAGAAGACGAGGTCCGATAAAGTCTATACCGGCTGACTTATTTACATCAAGTGTATTCAACATATTTAATACTTCAAATTCAGTTATTTCATTAATACTGAAAACATTTTCTTTCCCTAGTTTAGTTTCTGTATACCGATTTAATAATTCTGAATCAAAACTTTGTACTGACATATCTGCTAATAATTTACAGGATATTTCCGTAAAGTGTTTGTTAAAAATATCAACAATATCCTGTAAATCTTCAAAATCTAAACCATTTTGTGTAATACGGCTAGGTGTAAAAGTTTTGGATTTAGATGCCAAATGGTTTAAATAACTCCACATTTCTTTAGGACTTGAGCTTTCTTCAATTGCAGATTTGTAATACTTTGATTTTGCTTGATCTATTAATTGTGTAACTTTATTTCTCCAAATTTTGTAATTTTCTGAATTCCTTTGTAAATGATATGTATCGCGTAAATGTCTGGCATCATTTATTTCCTGTGTTAGCCATTTAGGTCGAATTTCAGTCTTGACTCTTTTTGTTTTTACTTTGGCATGCCTGTTAAGAATATCATTAAACAATTCATAAAATTTATTCATTATTTCATTTGGGTCTTTAAGTTTAAGAAGAGTGTTAAAATTTGCATTTTCTAACTCTCTCAAAAACTCGTTTTCGTTGAATTGTTTAAAATCTCTATATTGGATTTCAGTATGTTTTCCTCTACGATGTATATAATTAGTTTTCCGTGTCAAACATACAGGGTAGTGGTCAGAAATAGCAATAGGGGGCACATTTGTTTCACATATGTTTTCTGGTTTAGTTGTATAAAAATGATCAATTAAGGTACTTGAGGTACTTGTTATTCTAGTAGGAACAGTAACTATCTGAGAAAGTCCAAACTCCTCTAAAGCAGATGTCCAATATTGTGGGGGGTCTTTCATTAGATCAATATTAAAATCACCTGATAGAATAATTTCAGTATCGTCACAGCAGGAGGCACGGTTCACCTCCCTTGCTAGGTCTTCCGCCCAGCAGGAGGGGGCAGATGGTGGACGATAAGCAGAGCAATAAAATATAGGTTTTGAATTTTTTAGATTTATCTCTAGCCATATTGTTTCAATATTACTGATTTCAAAATCAGTTCTACGTTTATAAGAAATGTCATTCGAAATGTATATTAAAATTCCACCACCTGCCCTTAGTATTCGATCTTTTCTTTCAAAAACAAAGCCCTCAATATTTAATTCAGCGTTGCCTATCTGCTCGGTCAAAAAAGTTTCACATATACCTAAAATGTCTAAAGTTTGCCTATTTTGGAGCAATAGTTTTATTTCGTCAATTTTTGGAATAATATGACAAATATTTAAATTTCCGAATCGTAAACCTTTTTTTACCAATCCAAATCCTTGGTTGTTTTGTGTTGTTTGAGTATCATTATTATGATAAAGGGACTGTTTTCATTACTTGTGAAACAGATTTGAATGAGCTTGGCACAGGAGAAATGACAGTGGTTTGTTCAGCTGAACTTGGGCTACTTTTAGAATCCGTGTTCGATTGTGTCTTACTTTTAACATGTGGTTTTCTTGACAATTTAGAATTTGTAGAGATATTACAGTTATCAATATCGTTACATAAACATTGTAAATTGTTACATTCATTACAAATAATGCTAAGGATAGAAAATGCTAGAGTTCGAAAAAGATTTAGAATGGTTGTTGACGGCTACACATTCTTTGCCTGATACCTAGTACATGTATGGACAGGATTTCGTCTTGTGTCCTAATTCCCCGCAATTCCAGCAGTCAAGCTTTCGTCCGTGTCTACAGTGGCGCGATGTGTGTCCGTGTTCACTGCAGAAGTAGCAAGTCACAGACTGGTAAAAACTCGCATTGGAATCTGTATTGGTTCGACTGGAATTTACTCGCAAAATCGAAATTTCACTGTTAATCCGTTTTAGAAGCACTGCCGTCCCCTTGTCCGAAAGATGAATCCCGTCTTTCCAATAATGCATACGGTTTACCTCCTTGATTTCACTTATGTTGGAAATAAATGAACCTCCATATTCATCACATACATATTTCAATGTGGTATTCACATGAGACACATCCACATCCCGTCTTGGTAATACCTCGGAAAAATAAACTTTGGTTCCCGGAGAGCGATGTTTGATGTCGGTGATGATTTCTGCCGCATCATGTTCAATTACGTCCACGTCTCGATGAGATGAGGCATCATTTCCCCCGGCTTGAATGATGATGTGGGAATATTCTAATGCATTTATTTTGTGAATTTTTTCTTTGATGTGGGATAGTTTAGCACCTCTATTAGTTCTCACATGAACATCCTTTTGTAAACCTCTGGTTCTTACCCGTTGTAAGATTGAACTTCCAATTATAAGTTTTTTACTTCCGGGTTTTTCCTTAATCATGGATCTTGCTGGTGTATGATGATGGTCCTGTGATTCGGTGTTTGTACCAGAATCAGCTGTGCATGTTGCTTTCTTTTCCGGTAAAGTTTCACACTGGGTGTGTCTGGATACGGAATTTGATGGCACAGGATTCAAACCATGCACGTCTGTTTCTTTGTTCTTCATAACCTTCATTGATGTCTGCGTGTTTTTGTCAACTAGTGTTGGTTTGCTGTGATCCTTGTCTTTTTGACATCTTAGTTTTTCTTTTAATTCATGCAATTCTTTGGCTAAATCACAGATTGATTGTTTTAAGGATTGGATTGTACTCGCACACTGTTCACAGTCATGTACATCACTTGACGGACTGGTCGACACAAGAGAAGGCTTTTTAACTGGAGTTGATGCCATTTGTGGCGATGATTGTCCCAGTGCATTACTAATATTGTTAGTGTCCTTGCTCTTGATGTCGTTGATGAATTTATCTAGCCAGGAATTTGCCGAGGAACCTTGTATGTGTAAGACGCTAGTCCCAGCATACAGTGTGGCAGTAACAGAATCACAATCAGACTTGAAAATCTGTCCATTTTTACCTACTTCTTTTATTGGTTTTAGTTCCTCTTTCAAATAGTTCAAAATAGATTCATATTTATCCTGGTGGAATGACACAGTTATACTGTACTTGTTAAATGTCACATTAAGAAAGTGTGGTATACTCACATCAGTAGTGGTGATATTTTGATCTCCATCGAATGATTGTGTAAGTCCAGAAAACGATTTAAATAGGCTTGAATTAATACTTTGATCCATATATTCATTAGACTCAGCCATATATTTTGGCTAGGTAATACATGAGACAATCACACATAGTACTTCAACATAGATAACAGCTTTTGCTGAAACATATACATAGTACAGTCTTCCGATCTGGATTGTATAGACAAGATGTGTTTGTGAAACACTGAGGGTATTAAGCAGATGAACTACCTATATAGTTATGATCTACAAGGGCCCTAATCTTCCAGAATTGTGAATTTCAAGGCCCCAGGGTCAGGGGTACCATGGGGGGGTGTACTTATATACTGAAAATGAATGAATGATTTGAAATCTGCTCCTTGGTATTAATCAAATATCAAGGCCTAAGGGTCAGGGGTTCATGTGTGGTAGGGGCACTACTGATTATTGCTGAATATAACTGATTAGTTGAAATGCATTTTTTGTTCCCCTACCTTGTGTGTGGGTATTAAGTAAACAAACTAAGCAACTGCTAAGTGTATTGTTATGATGAATTAAATTTAATCACTGGAAAGTTGTTGCATAATGCTCAGGTGACCTATAAGGCCCATGGGCCTCTTGTTTTTCTTTCAGATTGTTCACTTTGTTTTACCTGTAAAGCCTACAAATGACAACATCTAACAGTGCATTGTTAACAAATACTTTTCATTAATATACCATACTGTCATGTTCTAAATTTTGTATTTACTCCGTTCTTAATTTTGTATTTACTCCCACCTGGTAAATTCAAAATTTAGAACATGACAATACTGTAAATGTATTACATTTGGCATGTGCGATATTTTGCGGAAATTCAATTTTCAACAATCCAAAATAGAATACACCGCTAAATGTAATACGTTTACAGTATTTTATTTAATGTTCGAGAGTAGACTAGGTAAAGAAACAATGTTTTCGAATTTTCTCGCGGAAGAAGAATAACAATAGATAAGATTACTTACCCGGTAGTTCCTTACCTTTCATTATCAGCCCTTCTTCTTCCAATCCCTATGCGATACCAAAGAAATTCGGGGAGTCACCATTTTTTTCAAGTATCATCTGTGAAACTGCGTTGATCGTAAGGCCAGATGGGCGTCTTCATGTCTTAGCTCTGTAGGTTTTCTGGGACATTGTATTACTTTTAGCCTTTGAACAAACCTTCTATACTTTTCCTGCACTTGATCCACCTACAAACTCCTCCTCTGGAATTTACCGTATCCGTGATTTGTCTCCACACTTCCGACTTTTAAGCATTCGTTATTTGATTTATTTGCTTAGATTTAAGGTCTAGATCTAATTTGATTTATTTGCTTAGATTTAAGGTCAAGATCTAATAAATGATTTCTGACTGCATTTCATGACGTTATGTTTCTATGTGACGCCATTGCCGTTTCCCGCGAAAATTGACTTCCGAATTCTCGGTAATTTTTTATATCTTTAAAAATTACGTCACATTAACATTCATGACGTAAAAATCATGGTGCTTTATTAAGATGGAATTTAAACTTGTTCCAAAAGAAAGAAAGTCGATTTACATCTACAGGAAAATATCAAAGGTATGAAATTTTTGTTGAAAAATTAGAATACCTAGGTTGAAGAATGAAGAAGAGCAACATTAGCTCTGAATTATTTTACAATATGTTGCTTGTGCCATTTTACATCTGATCTCTGAAAAGTTATGACTGAAAATGACGACCAGTACACTCTCAACGCTGGTTTTTATACTTTAACTGAGTCTAAAGGAAGGGGTCCTGGAAAAAGCAGCAAGCGCTCAGCACGTTCCGAGATCTGGAAATTCCTGAGAAATGCTATGTGGAAAAACCGACACGCGCTCAGCACGTTCCGAGATGTGAGATCTGACAGGCGCTCAGCACGCACCTGGAAAAACCTACACGCGCGTAGCACCTTCTTATCAAATGAAGTTTATTGGTTTTTCCAAAGTCATTATAAATATATAATGCCGGCCAGTGAGGCTGCCCATGGAGTTGTTCCGAAATGGGGCGTCATGGCGCCGGCCGCCATGTTGGACAGATGTCCAGTGTGTTTGGAGCGGGACCTCCCCAGCAACAACACCTGCTGCTGATGTCTGAAGAGAGCGGCCCGTTTCTGCTGCACGGCTGTGCTCGTTCAGAAGAATATTGCCTGTCCCCTGTGTCCCAAGGTGGCCCGCCTCCCCGACTCGACCGCCCACTCCCCTATCTAGGAGGCCAACCTTTTTGGAGCCCCATTAGTAGAGGGGAGGATCCACCCAGGGAGTCAACCCTAAGCCATACAAAATCGACCCAACAGCCGATTTCACGGTCATCCACCTCCTTAGAAAAGATGCTTTTGATACACTTAGAGAGTCGATTGTGTCAAGAAAACACTAGGCTCTGGGATCATGAAACTGTTTTAAATATCAGTCAGAATTTTGTCTTAATTTTAAGACTTAGATTTAGCTAAGATCGCACACTTAAATGGATCACAAAACGGTCTTAGCAAAAACTTAATTAAGATTTGTCTTAGTAAGAAAACACTTAATTGTCATAGCAAGTCACGCGGTGTTTAGAGCGTATGCAGTAAGTTTTGTAACTCTCTAATGTTTAGGAGATACAATTTTCGTCTGCTTACATTAGTAAAGAAATGGATATGGAACACCCAAAAAACGAGCGAGAAAAAATAACTGGGATAACATAATTTTGAAGGGTTAGAACTAGGAGTTTTATACTTCACATATTTAATCCTTAGCTTGTGAGAAGACCTTTCATTTGATATCAAGAACCTTGGCATTGGAGTTTGACCCATTTTTACACAAAAATTCCAAACTTTTCTTTTGGCCCTAATTTTTAAACGGTAGATATTAGGAATTTCATATTCCAAATATCTATGTTTTTGGCAAGACCTTCCATTTGAAATCAACAATTTTGACCTTGACCTTGGAGATTTCCGAACTTACGTAAAAACGTTAACCTTGGTCATAACTTTTGAACGGTGAGAGCTACGGCTTTCATACTTTAAATATGTAATCCTTGTGAGAGGACCTTTCATTGGATATCAACAATTTTTACCCTTTGACCTTGGAGTTTGACATACTTTTGACAAACTTTAACCTTGGCCATAACTTTTGAACCGTTGGGGCTAGAGCTTTCATGTTTCATATATGTAATCCTTGTGACAAGACCTTTCGTTAGATATCAAGAACCTTGACCCCTTGACCTTGGAGTTTGACCTACATTTTAAAAACGTTAACATCGGTCATAACTTTTGAACGGTAAGGGCCAGGGTTTCATACTTCCCATATGTAATCTTTGAGACGAGGTCTTTCTTTAGAAACTAGCAATCTTGACCCTTTGACCTTGACCCAGGAGTTTGTCCTACCTTTTAAAATGTTAACCTTGCTCATAACCCTTGAACAGGTGGTTTTATATTTAACATTTGTATTTGTGAAAAGGCCTTATTTTAGGTACCAACATATTTGATCTGCATTTGAGAAAGGCTAACCTTAGCTATGTTGCCATACAAGGGCATCAGTGTTTCACAAACACATCTTGTTTATAACAGATTTTTAAAAAACCTACACATTCATAGTTCAAGTGGATGAAGAATGGGCACATTTTTTTAATAAGCGTGTACAAATTGTTCAATATATTGCCTATAACGATTCCAATTTCCCCCAGCTAAGGCACACCCTATTTTGTAAGGAAAAGCATAGGTCTGGTAAGGTAAACTTCCCAATGCTTGTAAACAAGCTTGAAACTATTGTTTTCTATGTTCTAAGGTGTCCTGATAAGTGGAGATTTTTTTCGAGTCTGTGACTTGCTTTTCCATAATCCCACTGAGGTAGTAAGCAAATGACCACGTTTTTGTAAGGGAAACGCTTGAAGGGTGCCTGGGATTCCTCCATCTTCTTCTAGCTAAATTTCTAGACCCTATACCTCTGTGGGTGGCATAGAGATTCTCTTGTGGGAATTTCTCCGCAATACTTTGACTCAATCAATGAGCTTTCAGTCAAACAATTATATTGATGTACAATAGTTTCTTCATCAATAGTAAATCACGCTGTATCTCCCATCTCCTGGAGACTCATGATGAAATGATTTTTTAACCTGTCTTATATAAAACAACACACAAACAGAAATTTTTTTTTTTAAAATGTTCACAATTCAGCATTGGGTCCAGTTTGATGCTTGAACACCTGTCTCTTTAAATAGTCTTTATATTCTCTCACTTCATTTCACTTCCAGTCCCCCATGATAAATTGTATCCAATCTCTGGGGTCTAATTCCTTGTTTCTGTCCTCAGGTTTCAGAGTTCCATATTCTTCATAATGACTTCCTTGTCTGTAAAACAGGCTTTCCATTTCTGGGGTACTGTGAGACATAACAAAGTTGGCAGCCATTTGCAAAGATATCCTATTCTCATACAAGTTCTTTCATTTGAATCAATCCTCTGATTTGATGAACTTTTGCTGTCCAGGGAGCATTTCATTTTGTAAGGTCAAGTACTAACAGGATATTAAGTTGTTGATTTTTCCTCTGTAAATGTCCCATTCATTTAAACCTCCGCTGCTGAAGAGTTCCACAATAGTCTGCTTTGAACAATCTTACTATAGTTCATTCCTATAGGAATAGTAGTAGAACGAATAATTCAAAGCAGACTACTGCAGAACTCTTCAGCCTCGGAGGTTTAAATGAATGGGACATTTATAGAGGAAAAATGAACCTTAGGCCTAATTGCAGTAAAAAGTCTCTGATTTAGGTTATGCATTATGTAATCAAGGATGACAAAATATTTCTCTCTCTCTTTCTCTCTTACAAAATTGAACAATTTTAAAACTTCAAATTTAAAAGGGAGGATAAAGGTAGCAAGTAAACACATACTCATCTTCTAGTGTAGCCATGAGGAGTCTGTAGGTGTCATCCTTCATGGATAAATAGTGACCATGGCAATAACCTATTCTTCTGAAGCTAGAAATAAGATACATGGAAACATCAATATGAGGAACTATAAAGGTTATATTTTGTTGTATTTAAACCTTTTAAAGGTAAGAAAATAAGGTTTTATCGTGATAGATACTTAAAGGGATATCCAAAGGAAAAAAGTTGAAGCGAGCAGCTAATTCAATTCCGCCCGTATTGACTGAAACAAGCGGTCGAAGTCCTGAGCAAAAAATCCGTAATCACGTTGTATGGAACTGGACTGAGATGTCGTAGTGGACGTCCGACCAAATATTTTAGTCCCTACGACATCTCGCTGAGATTAATCCAAGGGCAGATCACTTCACTTGCAGACACCCCCTCCCCAGAATAACAACTCTTTAGTATGCAGTGTAGAGATTATTCTTCTTCAAAAATGAAATCAAGGTTTCAATTACACAAGGTTCTCAAAAAATAAAGTTAGGATATGTCTTAAACTCACAAAAGTACTGCTTAAAAGGTTTATCACTCTTCATGCAGATAAAATTGATTTAGTCAGGCAAGCTTTTTAAAAAGCTTTTACTTGGGACTTTTTAAAATTAGTGATCTAAGGTCCTCATTATTAAGTATAATTACGTCACCTTAATAAGACAACGTGTCCAGCAAGACTATAGAAATAGGGCGAAAAAGAACATAAACACGATGGACGATTATGTTTCAGATATAATATAAATTATCTAATAAAAAAAAGAAAATAGGTCATGCCATCTTTTTCACTTTTCCACTTGATGTTACATGTATTTTAATAACCCAGTACAAGGATATCTATTGTTGAAAAAAGTGGGTCCTGTTCGTATTATCTCTCTTTGCAAAGCTCAGAAACATCTTCAATCTCTATCACGGCGTGATATAATCGTTTTGCAGAGTAAATCGTCGAATTTCATCAATTGGAAAGTC
The DNA here is from genome assembly GCF_032062105.1 of Saccostrea cuccullata. Lineage (NCBI taxonomy): Eukaryota > Metazoa > Mollusca > Bivalvia > Ostreida > Ostreidae > Saccostrea > Saccostrea cuccullata. Next base: position 23,427 of record NW_026932899.1, read on the forward strand.
TGCAAAAATTCGGAACAAAAAAAAGAAAGGTTAAGATGCTAATGTACTTTTTGTATTTGATTTTAACGAAGACGTTTACAACAGAACGTCCTAAACAGGTGACATAAGCTTAAGTCTATTGTGTAACAAAAAAAGGTTCTATATAACAGTCACACATAAAGCTACACTCTATTGCGTAACATTAAACCGCCCTATAGATAGCAGACATAAGCTGCAGTTTATGGTTTTAAGAAAGATCACTCTTTTTAACTCATAATAATTTCGAAAATGTATATAATATAGTACAGAAAACATAGGCCTACCTACCATATGCTTATGCCCCTCCCTGATATAGATCCCCCCCCCCCCAAATGAAAATTTAAGGATTTCGCCCCCTCAGTGAAATTTTCTCTATAAGGGCCTGCAATAAACAACAACGAAACAAAAATTTCTACGTAATGAGAAAGGAATGAACAAGTTTAAGTTACATGACACTTTCTCCGTTATTTCAGCTCATGTTTGCAGTGGCTTGACGTTATAAGCTATTCTAACGTCATATCTAGGTACTTTAGAGAAGATAGTATGATATTTTACGGACAGCCCCATCCTAGTTGCGGGTATACGCATAGAAAATCCTTGCCTATATTTCTGAAAGAAATCTTACATTTGGTTAAATGTATGTATTTTGTGAAATGGCCCGATAGTTTACAGATCAACGTTTCATGGAGTCATGCCCCGAAACGCTGTTGCAGCGACAGTCGGAACAAGCCAGAATACCGTTATTCGTCTCTGGAGAAGTTCTCAGACCACTGGATCAACCTTTGACGGCAGTGGTTAGTGTACTGGTTTGTGGAGGAAAGACTTGGAAAGAAACGGTGAAGAAATTCTCTCTCCAGTCGAAAGGTAATATCTACGCACCAATGGTCCTGAATTAACATTCCAGTATGAACATCATGTACACAACAGCACACAATCCCGAACAACAAGAGATTTACGGAATCAAAACAACATCGAATTTTTATACTTCTCCTTAAAATTTCCGGATTTTTCTCCTATTGAACATTACTAGGGATGAGTTAGGTAGGGGAGTAAGGAGGCGCACACCCCAGCCGCAATCTCTTGCAACTGGTGACAGCATTAGTAGAGGAATGGAATAACACCTAGGAACACGCAATACGATTATATGATAATATATGTATCCTCTTGTGTCGCAAAATTGAAGGAGGCGGCGTTCATACACTCAATTGTGAAGTCCACAAACCGAGGTTCTATTTTAAGAGATTGAGAACTATTTGTACAATTTGTTTCGTGTCATTTGTAGTATTGTTTAAATATTTATATTAATACACAATATTTTCAGAGTTCGAATCCAACCCACTCTGGGACGTGGAGACAGGTCATTTGAATGAGACCGTATAAACCGAGGTTCCCGGTCGCAGTAGGTGCTGGCACGAAAAAGATCCTTAACTGCTCAATGGCCTTGAGTGCCGAGTATAGGTCAAAATTTGCAGCTCTCCACCAGTAAATGGTGGCGTCTCCATGAGTGAAAAATTCTCGAAAGAGATATTAAACAAAAACAAACAAAATATTGTGACATTAAATTATAATAATATAAAGACAATGCAAATATTTTGGAATGCTGAACAATGCAAATATTTTGGAATGCTGGATATTAACATTTGTTCTTTTAGTGGCTTGTATATAAATTGACTAGAGTTAAATAATTTTTACCACCATTAACATACATGTAACATTCTAAAGATAATGAACCCTTATAAAGGCCGAAGTAGAATAAATGATAAACTGTTTCGTAATTCATCACAAAATAGAAATAATTCGGGATCGAATCTTAATCAAAAGTTCAATTACCGAGGTAATTAGTGAATTTGCTATATGGAACTTATAATTACATGTACAGCTACAAATTCAAGAATAAAAATAAATTAGAAAATCTATTTTTTGATAAAAGACTAGTCTGCGTACTCAATGGAATCATTTACAATTGAATCTCTGAATGAAATTTGTTTCGTAATTTCCCGCGACAATTAAGACATCAAATTAATGTTTTTCATAGTCTCGTTGAAAAAAATCCACTCTTATTCACGCAATGTCTTCTCTATAATTGGAAACATCTTGAATTGATTTGCCTAAGTGGACTTGTTCGTGCAAATGAAAGCACATTTCGTAAGGTCTTTGACTTGTCAAAGTATCGGCGCCATCGTAATTGCATTGTGTTAAACTATCCCAAAGGAAGTGAACAGATCTACTGTAAATTGCATTAACCCGGTATTTGTTCTGTATATTATACATGATTTTTTTTAAACCGAATCTCGTGGAGAGGGTTGTTCAACTTGTATTGAGCGACAAGTCGATACTGACCTTCTGTCATATGCTTGTTGCTTAAAGTCCCTTTTGAAAATTTTTCACTCGTGGAGACGCCACCACTTGCCATTTTATGCTCGATACTCATTGCTATTGAGCAGTAAGGTATCTTTTTCGTGCCAGCAACAACTGCTCGATCGGTTTCATCCAAGAGACGACCCACAGTGATTTTTTAGCTCTACTGGTCAGAGACAAGAAGAGCTTAAGCGATAGTAATGCGTCCGTCGTCCGTCCGTCTGTCTGTCTGTCTGTGAACAATTTTTCAAAATGCTACTCCTCCTACAGTTTTGGTCTGATTTCAATATATCTTGGCACACAAGTAGACTACACTAAGATACATAATTCTATGTATCGGTTTTTGATTTCGATGAACGGTGTTGCCGTGGTTACTAAAAATAGAAATTTCTGTTAAAATCATTCAAAATGCTACTCCTCCTACAGTTTTGGTCTGATTTCAATATAACTCGGCACACAAGTAGATTACACTAAGATACATAACTCTTTATCGAGTTTTGATTTTTGATGAATGGTGTTTCCTTGGTTACTAAATAGAAATATCTGTTAATTACTTTTAAAATGCTACTTCAAATACAGTTTGAGTGTGATTATAATATAATTTGGCATGCAAGCAGACTACACCGAGATACATAATTAACAGTTTTGTGTTCTTGATTTTGATGATTTATGTTGCCATAGTAATTTAAATTGAAAATTCAGTAAAATTTTATTAAAAGCTACTCCTACAGTTGTAGTCTTATTGCAATCTTGCCTCAAAAAGAAATTTAATCAAGGATCATTATTTTATAGACTGCTGATGCAAAGTTTCAAGGTTAAGTCCAACTGCTACTTTTCACTTCCCTTGTTATAAGTACAAATCAGTAGAGCTACAGTCTTTACAGAGACTTCTGGTTTCTTGTTTAGTAATTTTATTCGAAGATATACAATGGTTTGTCGTTTATATATTTTCCATTATCATCCTAGACAATTTGAGCATTGGAAACATGATATAAAAAATAAGTATGAACAAAAGTCTTCGCTGGTAATGAAGTATGAGTTTTACACAATGTGGGATTTTATTACCTTAATAATAAAGCACAATTACAGACTACACAGATACAGGTTTTATAAAAGCAAAATACACTTCATGTACTGGGCATTTACAGCCCTTGAGTAGTGAGGGATCTGTTTCGTGCCAGCAACTACTGCGACACGGGACCTCAGTTCAAGTGGTCCAGAGTTGGCTTCGAACCCGCAATGTAGTTATCAACTTATTGATTCATGCGACTCTGGAGCAAACGCTCTGTAATACATCATCACAAACATTGTAAATTAAACAAAATGATTTCAATTAATTTGGAAATTTAAACAAATAACGTTATCCAATTATCTCTCGCGCATCTTTTTCAAATGATTCCTAAATACATGGTGCTATTCATTGTTGATAATATACACCTCGATTTTCCATTTCTGCATACATAAGGTAGCTTCATTTATCTTGTTAAATTGGAGCTGTTAAATTATGGTAGGTGTCTAATAAGTATTTCATTTAAATAAATAGCCTACACTTCCCCTTAAGATGCAAATTTCATATATTAACATTTAATTAAATAATTATGACAATAAATACATGTACGATGAGTGCGTTTATTTTGATTATGTGTTACTAATTTGACATCGCCAGGAAATAGCTACCGAACATTGAAAAATCAAAAAGGATGTTTTCCACTTGATTAATTGTTTACCGTAATTTAATAGCCAATTGTGATTTGATTTTAAATTTATCATGTATAAAAAAAATATAGAACTCAATTTACTGTAAATCGTCGACACAGCATTTAGTATCACTATCAACATTATTCGAAGAATAACATGAATAAGAAAGAAAGTTTGTTACCATAAATCAAATTACTCCACCTAATATAACTCTGTACATGCAGCACGTGGCATGTTGTTTGATTGTATGTTGTTTTACGTCCCTCTCGAGCATTTTTCATTCATGTGGAGACGTCATGGTGTTTTTTTTTCGTGCTACGCCAACTGCGACACTGAACCTTGGTTTACAGGTGTCATCCGAAGGACTGTTCTCCACGTCCTACAGTGGGATTCTATCCCCGCTACATAAGGATCAACTTCTTTCTCTGCAACTCTAGAGCAGCTAGACGCCCTTATTACCATTGCGCCACGCTGGCGACTGTGTGATGATGAACTGCTTTTGAAACTGGATCAATTGATGTGATTTTCTTCAAATAATTAACCCTAGAAAGTTGCAACTCGATTCAAGGGAAATAAAATTGTACAAATTTTACTTTCATTCTCATGATTGTGTTTTTTAAATGATATTAATACAGTTGATTATAACTATATTTCATGAGCTTTTTTTGTGTCTAGCATGATCACGCATCGCCTTTATCAAAAGTTACCAGTTCTTGAAAGATTTTATTTTTCAAATATTCAAGGAATTTTTTAAGGGCCATTGTGTTTCATATTTCGCGTTCTAGCATTTGCATGTAAAAGTGTCTTTAGTTTTACGAATAAGGTATCAAGTTCATTACATGCAAAATAACGCGCATCAAAGAATAGAAAACCAGACACGCTATTGTCAAATTTCCTTGACAACAAAATTGCATAATGCCTTAAAAGTTACAATCATTTGTTATATTAAGTGCATCATTCATCAAATGAATTTTATGTTTTCATATCACATTTCTTACTTTCTTTTCTTTTCTTTTTTGGTTTATTTTTCTTTTTAATTGAGAAATTAATCTTTTGTTTTTCTTTTTAATTGAGAAATTAATCAATTTACCGAAAAAGCATTGAAACAGCTCAATTAAGAAATCAAACTTAATGCATTTCAAAGCCAGTTTTTAAAATTAAAATTTTAAATTCTACACATTGAAATTTACAGAAAAAACGAAACTTTATTAAAAAATCATTGACAAAATAAAAAAAAAGCATGAAATATGACGAAAATGAGCATTATTTAAGCCCAAACTTTCATCCTTACAATACTAATCAGGAGTAGGTCTAGAATAAAAATATTTTGAACATCTGTAGCAGAGGTGGGATCAAGATGACATAAAAGAGTAAGCATCCCCTACCGACCGGTCAAACACGTCTTATGGTTCAAGGTTTCTCAGATGAGCTAAAAGGGAGACTTAAGTATGTACATGTACTTAATTATGTAAAAGCCTGTGCCGGGTAACATATATTTGATGTCACCTTTAATTTAGAGTACCATTGGTAAAAGAATTGTGATAATAATTTCAGACTTAACATTTTGAAAATGGTTAGAAATTCAAATGGTTACTATATTTAAAGTAATCAGCGACCATATGCTATTCTAGGAATGGATATGGTGTTATCCAAAATCTTAAGGTACATGTTAAAAACATTCTGATTGTTCACACAAGTACTCTGAAGTTGACATCAAAAAGATGCTTGAGTTTCTGATTGACAATATCTATGTCGTTTTTGGAGACCAGGTCTTCCAACAATCTATTGGAATTCCCATATGTACCAATTGTGCCCCGTTCTTAGCAGATCTATTTTTGTATTCAGACGAAGCAGAATTTGTGCAAATTCTAATGCGTGAAAAGAAGAAATCACTTGTGGCTTCAACTCGACATTAGATATTTCGACGATGTATTGTCAGTTAATGGTAATTTTCTTATGTCGATACGATATATCCTGGAGAGCTTGAGAAAAAAGATACCACAGAGTCTGACACATCTGTTTCATATTTGAATATTTTACTTGAAAAAGATGTTAATGGTAATTTAACAACCAAGCTGTATGATGAACGTAATGACTTTAACTTTTCTATCGTCAAATTCTCTTGCTTATGCAGCACTATACCTTCATCACCTGAATACGGAATTTATATATCTCAGTTGATTCGATACGCAAGAGCATGCTCTACGTATGAACAATTCCTAAAACGAGGCAATCTATTGACAAACAAGTTGATGAACCAAGAATTTCAGCTGTCTCGTTTAAAGTCAACATTTTTTAAGTTCTGTGATCGGTACAATGATTTTGTCCGCAAATACAATTTAACATTGAGTCAAATGCTGACTGACGTTTTTCATACTAAATTGTTAGTCCGTTATTTATACACTGAATGTACGACGTATTTTTTCCCTTTATTTCCCGATCATGACAAGGAACACATGGCGGGTGTGACCGGTCGGCAGGGAATGCTTACTCCTTCATGGCATCTGATCCCACCTCTGATGTTTTTTCGAGGTCCGTGTTTGCTCTGCTCCTATTTTGTATTGTTTTATGGAGTTTTGATCTTGAATAATGTTCGTTATCTACATATGTTTTTCTATGTACAAAATATTAATTAGAAGCTCTATATAAGATGTGGATGCACTTTTAATAACAATTGAAAAATCAATACCTTCTTAATAATTCTTCTTGAAAACTTTCTTGATTTAAATACGTTCTTTATTTCTGCTGATGACGCAATTTGTGCTTACCTGTTCAAAATACGAGATCACGTGACGAAAACAATCCCGTCTTGTCAAAGCACCGTATGCCAAGGGTTTATGAGGAGAGTAGCGTATCAGAAACCCTTGGCTAGCGAAGATGGGGGATTGAGGTGTGAGATATCATTTAAAATTCGTGTAATTAAAACGCTTTTTTCCTTCTCTGATCTCTTATGATATTTTGCTTTTGAAATAATAACTGTTGATCGCAAATAATTATCAGCAATTTTCTAATCTTGCATGTAAGTATATTTCACTTTTCAAATAATAACTGTTGGTCGAATATAACTATGTATAATTTTTTTAATCTTTAAAGCAATATGAGCTGCAACTTTGATGTCGGAATTTTTTGTTGCAAAATTGTAAATAACTATTTCAATGAAAGAAAAATAACGTTGATAACCTTCTATTGTTCATTTTTTAACTTTGATTGAATCAAAATTACATTATTGTCGTCCTGTACAATGATGATTTCTTATATAAAACTGTATATTGGATTGTATATAGAAGTCTTTCTTCTGCTTTCTTTTAGTCTAATTAATCATAAAGGTAAAAGTTCCATAGAAATTAATCATAATAACACATTTTAACAGCAAAATAAAATTTTCAAAAATGCAGCTCATGTTGCTTTAAGTATATATTTATAAAAATGTAATGATTTACAAAAGCATAAATCCTTCAATATGGAAATGACACGCCTGAAGGTTGGTTTATATTTCCATCAATGATTTTTGTAAGCTTTTCATGATGAAAATGTGGCGTCTAATGATGTTTCTTCTATTTCCTCTCTCATTTAAAATTAAACTGAATGAATTTGATGTCAATTGTTAATGATGTATCATCAACAATTATAACCATTTCATCAAACATTTAAAAATATATATATAATTGTGGTTAATCTACGTAGGCTGGAACTCCCTAAAAGCTAAAAGTATCCTCAAGGGACATATTTATACAGCAAATGAGGTCCGACAATTTGTTTCCATACTTCTCTCATTGATACAGCTTTCTATTATTACCATATCATTGAGTCAGAATGACAAAAGATACATTGAAATGGCCACGGACTGCAAATTGGAGTGTTTATATCATTTGAAGAGCTAACTTCCTTAATGCCATCAACAAACGAAGCAACATCTGATTTATTTTCGCATCGCAGTTGGAGTTTTAATTGATCTATATTTAGTTGAAAGTTTTACTTCACTTATACAAATGTAATTTACTTAAAAGACACTATAATAAAATACATTTGACACTAAAGATTTTGCTATAGATATTAAAACAGATATTACCCACACAAATCGATGGTGATGAGTCGGCGTTCTCTAAAACGTTCGTTCGGTCGTAGAAATTCAGAGAATTATCAGGCTCTGATAGGATAGCAAGCAATTTGCATGAAAAAATACAAGGGCATACGTATATGTCATGGTCTGTATTGCGCTCTTTGGTCACTAGACGTGTTTTAAATCAGAAATAGTTTTCCTTTTTTAATCTAATCTTTAGGCCATACCAATTTGTAAAATAGTTCTTCGGATTTTCAAAAATAAAAAGTGAGGCGAGCGAGCGAAATTTTTTTATTAATATTATTTTTTATTTTGGGTTTCAAAATTATGAGGCGAGCGAATATAATTTATACATATATATATTTTTTAATAAAGTGTTATTTCAAAATGCGTGAACCTAAAAAATAAAGATAGATATCATTTGCATACCACATGAACTTATCATTCTTAACTTTTTGGGGACTTTTTTTAATAAGTAAAAATGTGTCAAATTTCAAAGACTTTACTTTCATAAATGTAATGTTTTCAAACATCTCCTCTTCTTCCATTTCTATTGCTGTGTATGAAACAACTTTGTACCCATTGTTTTAACTATAGTACACAGTGTTGTGCAATTAAAAATATCAAGTACTACCCGACAGGCTAGTGGCAAATGCAAAGTTACTAGCCCAAATACAGGGGCAAAAATTAAAATAATTGAACTATAAAATAATGTTGAAAAAGAAATTAATTGCTGATAAAAGTCAGGGTACTGAGGTCATTCTTTTTAAAGTCAAAGTTTTAATTCTCAATATCAAATTCAGTCATGTTTAAATATTATGAAATAAAATTAAAATGAACTTCAATAAATTATCTTCCCTTTCTCTGATCATTGCACTAGCTCATTTAGAATGAAATTAAATTCATTTTGTTTTCATCTTGAATCATTAAAAACAAAAGAAATGTATTTTATGTGAGTCACAAAACGCTTATCTTTCAGTTGATTGAGTGATCGTAAATAATTTAGATATAGCTGCATGTATTTACCATAAACGGAGGAATAGAGGAAATTCGGATTAGGAAAAAAACGATCGTTTTTGGAAGTAAATAAGTCAGGTAATTCTGCAAAACGGATAAGATTATGGAGATTTATTGACAGTAGGAGTATTGTTGTCTGGAAAATATAAACTGGTTGGGAATTTTATAGCCAAAAACGATTTAAAATACTGGTTGTGCTTTTCATGTATTGCGTGTGTAGTTATATTTTTTACTAGCCCGACGGGCTACCTCCTTGTAGAAAACCACTTTCCCGACCCCCAAAAATGTTAGCCCTGGGCGTCAGGGGATGCTAATTGCACACCCCTGGTACATATGAACAGTTAAACAGACATGGTGCAAAACTTCACAAACTGCTTCAATCTCACTATAAATCCCGCGCATCTGTCATACAAGTTCTCGTGTGTGAGTTTGGTGCAAAAAGTCGAGAAAAAAAATTGTAGTCGGATTTTTTGGAAGCGCGCGCGGACATTTTTTTTTAAATATTATAATTTGCATTTGTAATAAATAGAAGCGGCGAATCCGACGAACTATATTAGAAATTGGTATGGCCTTATATACAAAGATAGATAAGATAGATCTAGTTTTAAAAAAACCCTGAAAAATAAAATTGGGCAATTTACTCAGTTATGATTGTTCTATATTTCTCGGTCATTTTAATAATCTTGTAAGATGTCTTACTCAAAGGACAGTAAAAAATTAACAAATTTCGGATGCATGCCTTTAATATCCATGACATTTGCCTTTGTTATATAATCATAGGGAAATCTGAAACTTGCGTTTTTTTAGAACTTCAATACACGAAGTAAAGAACAATAATAGGGATTAAGCAAATCGATCAGACAAAAACTACAGACTTCTGAATTTGGAGTATGAATATCAGAAATATTCTTTCCAGACGAGAAATATTCATGAAACAAGATGACCTTGGACAGTTGGTAACGTTAGACAGACTTCAAAGAATTATTTTATGTGCTGTTCCTTAAATTGTTTTTTATTTATGTATAAAAATGAAAGTAACTTAATTTTTTATGGAATTATTAAGTCACTCAGGTGACCTATTGCTATCTCTTTTCGACCGCCGTGCTAACATTTGTACATTTTCAGTTTCAGTTTGATAAGACTAAACCAATTTCAATCTATTTTGTCATATAGCATATATGGGTTAGGGGAACAAAAACTGAAAATCATGACCCTTGCCCCAGGGACCAGAGGATGGTGTTAAATCCATAAAAATTAATGCAATTTTTCAAAATCTTTACTCCTGGGCATTAAGCAGTCAAACTGTTAGCATAATTGTAATAAGCATTGAGTCCCCTACCTAAATCATGAAATTCATGGCCCCATGGTCATGGGTTCTGGTGCTAGGATGGGACTCTATTGCTTATATAGTGAAAATGCAATAATTCTTTTAAAATCTCTTCTGCTCTTGGGTTTTAAATAAACTAACCAAGTACATGATTATGTTGAATAAGGCTGCCTCTTCCAAAACTGTGAAGTTCCGGACCCAAGGGGTCAGAGGTTCTGGTGCTAGGGTGGAGCTCTGTTAATTTTATAGTGAAAATATTTTAGTTCTTTGAAAATCTTCTCTGCTCCTGGGTACTAGTATTAAAGCAATGAATCCTGTACATGGTAAATTGGTAATGATGTGGAAAGATGCGTCTACCAGAATTGCGAATTTCGTGACCCCTGGTCTGGTGTTCCGATGTTATATGTAAAGTGGTGCTCTATTCATTATAAAATGAAAATGCATTAACAGCGAGGATTCCTCTTCCAGAATTGTTAATTAAATGGTCCCTAGGTGAGGGGTTCTGGTATTAAAGCGGATCTCTATTGATTATATAGTGAAAATGCATTTATGGAAGTTCTTTGAAAATCTTCCTCTCTGCTCGAGTTTTTAACCAATACACGTAAACAATACATTTGAACTATAGATATTATGATGAGGAAGGGCGCTCTTTCCAGAATTCTGAATTTTATAGCACCTTAGTCAAGGATCCTGTGTTAGGGCAGGGTTCTATTGATTATATAGTGAAAATGCAATAATTCTTTGAAAACCTTCTCCGCTATTCCTGGGTATTATGCTGATTACTTCAGTACATAGAATGCTTCTTCTAGAATATTGAATTTCAGGGCCATTGGATCAGGGGGTACCTGGAGAGGTATAAGGGCGAAAAAATTGTATACTGAAAATGAATTTAATGCTTTGACATTTGTTCCTTGGTATATTCACAGATTTATAATGAACAATGGTGCCTTTAACAAAATTATGGAATATATGAGTACAGTACCCTAGACATCGGTTAAACAGGGACTTCGGATGTCCAGAAATGCCATCAACATTTGTACGTATGATCCCCAGGTTTGACTTCAGTGTTGCCATTGACAGTTTTTCCATCAGATTTCCTGTTGCTAGGTCTCCTTTCTGTTTGCTTTATTCTTTGTATAACTTGTAGGGTTTTGTGTCAAGTGAACGTTTGTTACATCTGTACTGGTTCGTAGAGTCACACTCAATCATTTTCTGTGGACAATCGAGGTCTTGACAAGTGATTTTCCACGATGTCTGACTTCAATGTTGCCATTTACAGTCTATCTATCAGGCATCCTGCTGCTGGACCCCTTTTTCGTTTGTTACATTCTGTGTATAACTTGTAGGGTTTTCTGTCAAATGAACATTTGTTACATTGGTTCGTAGAAAAAACACATTCCTTTTCTGTGGACAATTGACGTCTTGACACTACCCGTACTTTTACAGTTGTGTCTCATGCACAATTTTATTTAGTCTTGCAATTTTGCGTAGTTAATGATTATATTTTCTGAGAATTTTTTGCTTGTATCCTGTAACCTTTTTTTCTTGGTCGTAACTTCCACGGAACAGTGTTAGGCGGCCCCCCGTATCTCCTTGAGGTGGCTTCACATACGACCTCATCTTGACGAAACACAGTGCCTTTGACCAAAATGAGCTCTGTGTTGCTCGAGAACTTCTTATTCTTATTCCAAGGTTGGTGTCTTATTCCGAAGATATTTTTATCTACACCATACAATTTGAAATGTTGTTTTCCTTGCATCTAAGTACCATAGATTAAAATACAGAATCTGAAATGAATTTGTCAGGGGTGCTTCAGCCTTGTGGGGTAGGGCACTACTGATTATAAAATGGAAATGCATATTTCCTTTGTTCTTCTGGTTGTTTCTGGGTTTTAAGTAGTCTAACTAAGCAAGCTAAGTGTATAATTATGATGAACAATGGTGTCTCTTTCAAAATTGATTTCTTGACCTCTGGTTTAGAGACTTAACCAAATTCAATTAGTGGAAAGTTGTAACATGGTACTCAGGTGACCTATAAGGCCTTTGGACCTCTTGTAAATTTATGAAACGAGTTTTCAGTCTTATCAATTAAAGAAAATCAACATCATAAAAAAAAGTAGAGTACATACATATTAAATTTCGACGAGCAACAAATTGAAGAATTTGATTTAAAAAACAAAAAGAAAAATGTGAAGAATTACCTTTGGGAGAGAAAATTTACTGCAATAGACAGAAACAGGTTTTTTTCAGTTTTAGCAAATATTTTAATATACGTCTGTTCATGTTAAGCGGAAAGTACGGGCAATTTGGACGACTACATCGCCCCTTGGAAAAACAAAGAGATATATTGTAACCACCCCTCTTTTGCATTTGATGTTCTTCAATTTGTTCAGCTATCTGTTCATATATGTTTCTCTTGGAAAATTAATTAATTCGGCTAAAATTATAGCATGATTGTTTTGTTTCTAGCATTTTAACAATGGAAACTTTCTTTCGTTTTAATAATTGTTATCTTACATAAAATACAAAATTTTAATAAATAAATCAAGATGTGTTTGTGAAACACTATGTGCCCGCCGGAAACAAAGTTAAAAAAAAACTGTTTTTAGCAGATAAGTCAAAGTCAAGGTCACAAGGTTATTGAGCTTGATTTTATTTGAAAGAACTTCATTAATGGAGTATGCACACCAAATATGAAGTCTCTATCTCTCATGGTTCAAAAGTTCGAAAAAGCTATTTTTAGCATATTGGTCAGTCAACGTCATAAGGTCATTGACCTTGGTGTCATTTGAAAGAGCTTGATTAGTAGAGTATGCATACCAAATATGAAGTTTCTATCTCTCATGGTTCAAAAGTTATGGCGAAGGTTAAAGTTGACAACAGACAGACAGACAAACAGATAAACAGACAGGCAGGACAAAAACAATATACGTCTCGGATCTATCGATCCAGGCGCATAATATATTTTAAACTAACGTTTCAGGCTTTTATACCACTCGGAAGGAATACTGAAGTATCTGAGTATTATAATGTTTTAATAATTGCACAATAAAATAGGATTTTTTTTTCTTGTATTGATTTACATTATTTTATCACAAGCAATGAAAAAACACTTTCACTTATTCTCACCATAACAATTTTCCTACAGTTGCCAATATTACTGATAATGATTGATTTTTTTCCCTCGATATTTATGTGAAAATGGTATTTCCAAAGTCTTTGGAATTAGTTATGTCAATCTAACCCGGTGAAAAAGAGGCAAACTGCATGCGGAATGCAAAAGCCATGCATCCAAGAAGAAAGATAACTGATGAAAATGTATACATTTCTTTTATTAAAATCTCTCAAGATAACTTTAAATAAAAATAGAACTTAGACTCAGTACTGTAATATTTTTAATATTTATTTTAATTATTGGGGTGAAAAATTGTCAACAGCATAATATAAACATACTAAAACTGAATAACATCACTTCGTTGGTGATAAAGTAGATGTTTTAAAGCAATATGAGCTGCAACTTTGATGTCGGAATTTTTGTTGCAAAATTGTAAATAACTATTTTAATGACAGAAAAAAATAACGTTAATAAACTTCTGTTGTTCATATTTGCGATGGAAGAACTATTTATAAGCTTCAACTGAAGCAAAATAACATTATTGTCGTCCCAAAAATGATTTCTTACAAAAAACTGTATATTGCATTGTGTATAGAAGTCTGTCTTTCTTCTGCTTTATCTTAGTCTAATTGATCATAAAGGTTTAAGTTACATACTTATTTATCATAATAACACATTTTAACAGCAAAATAAAATTTTCAAAAATGCAGCTCATATTGCTTTAAAGAGTCGGGTGCTTAATTCCCTCATATAACTTATGTTCTATTCTAAAATGTTTTATTTTATGCAAGAACGGACAGCACTTCGACAGGGCTAAAACGTACACTTTCCTGAAATCTTTCATAAATAAGGGATAAATAATTGGGTTAATTAAGCTGTTACAATATCCCAACCAAACAAAGGCTGTAAACAACTTTCCAGGAATACACTGACAGAATCCCTCTACGATATTGGCACACAGAAACGGGGACCATGTTGTGACGTAAGCACCGACAATTGTCCCCAGCGTCACCGTAGCCTTACGGGTGAGTGGTTCCCTCAGGTGTTTAGCTGGCACATGCTGTCTCAAAAGAACATTTCCTGGGGTAAGAAGAGTTCCCACGAAAAATGCTTGTCGTTTTGCTTCCTTTGAAACACGGTAATAAAGTACAATGGCTATGATAATTGGACATAAAATCGTTACGGGTGTGGCGATTACGCCATATATTCCACTGATAATGAACAAACACTGCGGAGTGCTGGAAAATAGAGTTAAATTCTTTAAGGAGGGGACGTCAGGATTGTGAAGGCCATTCATTATTGGAACGAAAGACGAAAGAATTGCTATGCTCCATGCAATTATCAGCATTAAGAAAGCTTTCTGGAATGTCATCACTGTTTTGTATCTGAGAGGGGTTAGAATGGAGATATATCGGTCTATGCTGATTAGACAAACATTTAACACAGAAGCACTGGACAACATTACGTCAAATGATACCCATACGGAACAAAACTCATGTTGAAAGATCCATTCTTGAAATATTATCTGCAGTGCAGATGGTATCATTACGATAGATCCCAATAAAAAGTCGGTAAGACTTAACGATACTATGAACATATTTGAAACAGTTCGTAGTTTCTTCTTCACAATCATAGCTAACAGAACCAGCGAATTGCCTAAGATGGTTAGAAATATGAGGAGGAATAAAAATACTCCAAGGACAATTGTCTCTGCATTTGCATGGAAACTGTTTGCCCGTGCACTCTTTTCTGTGGTTTTCGACCAATTTGTTGCACTTTCCAAAATGACATCTGTGTCGTTGAACACCATGTAGGGCTTGCGTTGACATCCACAGGAACATAAAACCGATTCCATAAAATTCTCACTGGAGCAATGAAATGGCACTCTTATTGGTTTTGTTACGTTTTGCTCTGTTCATCATGAATGTCCGTATCTCTGCAAGAAAGGAATACGGGTTTTATGTATGTTTTATGATAAACAACATATTGATCTCAAAACGTCGTGGAAGCCTTAAATGATCTAAAGACGTTTGCTTGGTAACTACAAGCAACATCATCTAATTTCACTTACAACTTTTTAATTGCTGATAATGAATCATCTTCCAATATGTTCCGTTTATTGTCACGCAACATTAAGTTTTCTTAATATCATTGCTCTTCAAAACTATGAATAAATAATATTTAAAAATTTCTAGATATCTTCTAAGGAAGATGTTACATTTTATTCGAAAGACCAAGATAAGGTAAAAACAGGCTATGACCCTTTAACTAATTTCAAAAAAATCAAAACACATAATTACAAATCGTGAATTGAAAATTGAATGATGCTTATTTTAAACCCAGCGATAAAATTGATTCAAAAACATTTTCTGTACTGGAGACAAAACGAAGTGTGACAAAGAAAATCATCAATTTTTTACTGAATTTCGGGGGTTGTATAGTTTTTGTCCTGTCCGTCCGTCTATTTGTCTGCAAAAACTTAAAACTTTACTTTATCTTTTGAGTGGTTAGGGCTATGTTATTCATATTTTACATGTGTACAGTATTAAATATTCCTTGTGAAAGACCTTTTTTTTGGTTACCACAAAATTGAGTACTTGATTTTTGGAGTTTGACCCACTTTTATAAAAGATTTCCACACTTTAACTTTGGCCATAACTTTTGAATTGTTGGTGCTAGGGCTTTAATATTTGACATATATATTTATTGTGGTAAGACCTTTCTTTAGGTAAAATTATTTTAGACCTAGACCTTAAGAGTTTGACCTACTTTTAAAAACATGTCAAATGGATATTATTGATACTTGTTTTACATTTCTTTGTAAATATATTTATAAAATCGTTGTTGAAGTATTAAGGCATCGCAAAGCTCATGTGTATTTGTTACATACATGTAGAGAGTGCATATACGTATACGTGAAATTAGAAATCATTTCAGAAGAAATTTTACACCATAGGCTTTATTCTACGTTGATTCATTCCCCTCCCTCGTTTCTTACCTGCATCCAGACCTATGGAAATTGATAAGCACACGTACTCTAACACATTCGTCAATAACCGATGGAAACCCCTTAACTATTTACATATATAATAACAATGTATGAAACTAGTGCTAATTGTAACGGGGACCGTTACAGATGTTCCCCAAACGCTCCCCAACTCCCTTTTGGTGCCATATTCCCTGTAAGCTTCATTAAATAAGACAACCTCTATGCATCTGAGATTTTAACAACATTAACAAAGAAGTGTACAAAAATTATTTAAACTTTAGCATTGCACGCGTGCACATGTTAATGCATATGCGTCATGACCATATCATCTTGTCTACACAATCTATATTTTTAATATACTGAATATTAAAGTATTTAATCCAAAATTATAAAAAAAAAATTCGCTCATTCAAGTGTATGTTTGATTTTTCTCATTTCACGTGCACGCACGTGCATACATGAGCATGGTGACCATACCTTCTTGTAGAAGTCCATTACATCTATCTATGTTCTAAATTCCACCCCTAAATTCAGATTGCAGCACATGTACACGCACGTGTATGCATGTGCATGGTGACCATACCTACTTGTAGAAGTCCATTATATCTATCTATGTTCCAAATCCCATCCTATTTGGTTGAAAACCAAGGGAGTTATAGCTGTTTAAAGTTTCAGCCAATCAGATTGCAGCGTACGTGCATGCACGTGTTTTCATGATAATTGCTTTATTTCATGTTGTAGGATATCCTGATGCATGGCTATGTTCAAAATTTCAAAGGATTTCGTCAAAAAACAAGAAAGATATTGAGACTTTAGTTGCAGCCAATCAGAGCGAAGTGCACGTGCATGCGCGTGAGATCTTGCTATTTTCACCATGTCGTCATGTCTATACTACTAATATATCCTCACATTATGAGTTTCAAAGCATTTCATTTAAAAATAGAACAGTTGTGGCTATATCTATTATATTGGTCATTTCACGTGTTGCACGTGCACGCTCTTGCAAGCACGTGCGCGCAAAATGACCTTGATTCCGCAAATCTACATAACATGTCTACTAACCCTAAAAAGGTTTTACCTACATCGGACGAACAGTTTACAAGATCATTCCCGGACAAAAAAGTTCCAGGAAGAAGAAGAAAAATAATAATAACTAGATGCGTTCTTGTTGCTGGTGCAACAAGCAGGTCTTCCGACCGATTTTCGTTAGAATTCTATGCTGCGACATCCCATAAAATTTCAGAATGTATTTTTCTCGTTTACGTTCATTTACAGCAGCCTCTTAACATATCTCATGATTATTACAGGTATTCCTCAAAATATCTCAAAAAAAGCTTTTAAAAATCGGCAAAATCTTCCATATATGTTAAAATAGAGAGAACAGTTATTTGCAAATGCAAAAAGATAGAAACAAAGAAAAAAAAAATCAACGCCCACAGCGGGATTCGAACCCCCGACAGTGGGACAAAGTTTGGTTTGGTCATATCTTTTCAATAGATGCACGCATCAAGATACTAAATACATATTTAGAATTCTCATAAGACACA
Organism: Saccostrea cuccullata; assembly: GCF_032062105.1. Lineage (NCBI taxonomy): Eukaryota > Metazoa > Mollusca > Bivalvia > Ostreida > Ostreidae > Saccostrea > Saccostrea cuccullata. The sequence continues at coordinate 41,555 of NW_026932899.1, forward strand.
CTGTCAACCCTGTAAAGCCTAAAGAAAAATATTGAAAAACAAAAAAGTTGAAAATTTGGAATTTCTTATTTCACTTCCGTTTGCGGCCGGAAGTCAAAACTACGAAAAATGAAGGTCGATCAACACATCTACAATTGATGTTCTATCACCTCAGCAAGTTTCAGTTTCATATCTTTTGCCGTTCTCGAGATTTTTTTGCGACAAAATTCCATTTAAAAAATACAAATTTCCCCGAAAATCGCGAACGGAGAAAAATTTCAAAAAAGTGAGGAACACCCCTGGAGATATTGACAAGATGCATCATCCCTGAAAAAATCGTTAAAATTCGTCCACGCACAGCTGAGATATGACCTGTACTATGAAAAGTGGAATAATAATAATAATAAAAAACAGAAGGAAAACAATAAGGTCTTCCGAAGGAAGTCGGAAGACCTTAACTAGATATGAAACTCGTTGCGAGCAACGAGAGGTCTTCCGTCCGATTCTGGAAAGAAAAACGTAAAATCGAGCTAAAAATGAAAAAAAAAAAGATTTGCACACAAGGGGGATTGAACCCAAGTCGCCAGCAGGAAATTCCAAAGCACTTAATATTACGCTATCAGGACCTCTACTCTAAATCTACTTGAATATATTATGGAAACAGTGCTTCTCTCTTAAAATTATGAAAGGTTGGTCACTATTCAAAATTTAGCGCCAAACGCCACGAGTTAATCTTGAGCCTTTTCTTTGGAATTTTCTATTATATAGGTGCGATAGCTTCAATGAAATTAAAATAAGAACGCTCTTATAGCTTAAGATTCGAGGTTTAGAAAGTATATTTAACACATTTTACAAATTCCGTATTGTATATATGTATGTAACACTTAAGCGGTGAAACAGTTATGATTTTTTTTTCAATTTCCAGTTTATCCCCAAAGTGAACTATCTCGATTAGTTAATCGAAAAAAGTTGAAACGTTTCGCCGAAGAATATGGCTCGCCCTACGACAGTCAAGGAATCAGATATCTTTTATGCTCAGTAACTTGAATCAGGTCTTTGAGACAAGAATGCTTAAATAAACTCCATGAAGCGATCTTTTAAAAAAAAATGTTTTCTTATATTTTGTTTTATTAATTAGTTTATTATGACACAAATGTGTATAGGAAAAACAATGGTTAAGATATATACTGACAATATTAATATTCTTTTTTGAGAAAGTATTATGCATAAGTATGATTTAAGATCTGTTTTTCCGTGATGCACAAAAGATATTTGGTATCGAATTTCATTTGCACGTTTAGTCTTTTCTTTTTCTACTTTGAAAACCAGCCAAACCAATAATAGAAGAATTTAGTTTGACACAGAAATGCAACGAAACTACGACGTGACATTCCAAGTATTCCTTTACATTTCATGTATTCTTATGTTGCTTTCGTTCAAGCAAACGCTCGGCTGCCTCCGTAAACCCCTATTGCGAAATGTCGGCGTAGCCAGAGAGCCCCGCCATTTTGGACCCGCTTCAGATTTTTGAATGCTAATATCTAGAGTTTAGATTTATCAACATTCAAACAAATTGTATAGTAAGCATTATAAGAAGGGTTTCTATTAACATACAAAAAATAAATGAAAAATACTGAAAAACAAAAAAGTTGGAAAATACAATTTTTTTTAATTTGCATCTCGTAACGACCGGAAGTATTGACGACGCACGAGAAGGTGATTCTGCAAACCACAAAGTGACAAACTATCGTCTCCAATAAGTCTCCAGATCATATCTTTAGCCATTTTCGAGAAAAAGGGGCGACAAAATCGCATTTTAAAATCAGGAAATTGTCAATAACTTGGCACCAGAAGCGAATTTTCAAAATTTCTCTACGGATGTAACAACTTCATATAATGAGACATATTTTGTGAAAGTTTCATGAAAAACTGCTGAACAGTTTTCGAGAAATCGCCTGCACAAAATTTTGGGGAAAAAAATAAGAATAATAACTAGATGTGAAACTCGTTGCGAGCAACGAGAGGTCTTCCGTCCGATTCCGGAAGGAAAACGTTAAATCGAGCAGAAAAATTGAAAAAGATTTGCACACAAGGGGGATTGAACCCAAGTCGCCAGCATGAAACTCCAACGCACTAAATACTACGCCATCGCGACCTCTACTCTAAATCTACTTGTATATATGTACAAAACAGTGCTTCTGTCTTAAAATTATGAAAGGCAGGTCACTTTTCAAAATTTAGCGATAAACGCCACGAGTTAATCTTTGCGCCTTTTCTTTGGAATGTTCTATTAAATAGGTGTGATATCTTCAATGAAGTTAAAAAAAGAACGTTCTTATAGTCTATTCAAGGTTTACAAAGTATATTAACACATTTTACAAATCCCATATTGTATATATGCATTTAACACTAAAGCGGTGAAACAGTTATGAATTTTTAATTTTTTTCAGTTTCCTTTGTATCCCCAAAGTGAACTATCCCGATTAGTAAGTCGACAAAGGTTGAAATGTTTCGCCAAAAAACATGGCTCCTCCTACAGCGGTCATGGAATCAGATATCATTCTTGATCAATAACTCTGAGACAAGAATGCTAAAATAAACTCCATGAAGCGATCTTTTAAAAAACATCTTATTTTTGTCTTATTTATTAGTTTAATATGACACAAGTGTGCATAGGAAAAACAGTTGTTAAGATTTATACTTAAAATATTAATTGATATTCTTTTTTGAGAAAGCATTACTTATAAGCATGATTAAAGATCTGTTTTTCCATGGTGTACAAAAGATATTAGGTATCGAATTTCATTTGCACATTTTGTCTTTTACCAAATATATAAGACGTTAGTTTGACACAGAACTGCAACGAAACTACGACGTGACAATCCAAGTATTCCTTTACATTTCATTTATCCTTATGTTACTTTCGTTCAAGCAAACGTTCGGCTGCCTCCGTAAACCCCTATTGCGAAATGTCGGCGTTGACAGAGACAGCCGCCATTTTGGACCCGCTTCAGATTTTTGAATGCTAATATCTAGAGTTTAGATTTATCAACATTCAAACAAATTATATAGTAAGCATTATAAGGAGGGTTTCTATTAACATACCAAAAATAAATGAAAAATACTGAAAAACAAAAAAGTTAGAAAATACGATTTTTTTAAATTTGCATCTCGTAACAACCGGAAGTACTGACGACGCACGAGAAGGTGATTCCGCAAACCACAAAGTGACAAACTATCGTCTCCAATAAGTCTCCAGGTCATATCTTTAGCTATTTTTGAGAAAAAGGGGCGACAAAATCGCATTTTAAAATCAGGAAATCGTCCATAACTTGGCACCATAAGCGAATTTTCAAAATTTCTCTTCGGATGTAACAACTTCATATAATGACACATATTTTGTGAAAGTTTCATGAAAAACCGCTGAATAGTTTTCGAGAAATCGCCTGCACAAAATTTTGTCAAAAAAAAAGAATAATAATAATAAGAATAATAAGAAACAGTAGAATCACTATAAGGTCTTCCGTGAAGACGGAAGACCTTAATAATAATAAGAAACAATAGAATCACTATAAGGTCTTCCGTGAAGACGGAAGACCTTAATAACTAGAAACTCTTGTTGCTACAGCAACAAAAAGGTCTTCCGTTCTTCTCTATTTATCTGTAAGAAGGATATTTTTCCATTTAAAAAAAAATGCAAAAAAAAAAGAAATAAATAAATTTCCTCCATCTGGGCTCGACCCCAAAACCATTAGTATGAAAGTCGGACACGCTAACCACTGAGCCGCCAAATTCCACAACATTTAAGGTATTTTGTAAGCTTATTATTTTTTAGGTTGAAGGAAATAGTTTCGAAGTGAAAGAAATAGTTTCGTAGTAAAGTCCCGGTCAAATTTCTTAAAAAACTGATATATTCCCTGTTTTATGTGATATTGTATGTAAGAAAATGATTAGAATAATTATGGGACACAATTGCAATGAAGCAATGACACTTAGCATACACAGAGTTGTAAAAGCGAAAGTAATACACGTGGTCAGTTGCAGAGGAAATTCAAAATCCCGGAAAAACAGAGAATGAGTCATGGGCATTTTTTCAACACCATATCGTATCAAGCGGGGTAACTGCAATTGATTTAACCTATCTAAATTGCGTGGAAATTTAATTGATATGAAAAATCGCTATTTCCAAGATTCGATCGATTCATATTTTAATCTAAATAAAATTGAAATAAATTCCATACACCCAAGAAAGCAAGAATACTTGGTAATAAAATGTCGTAATAGAGCAGAAGAATCGAATGATATTAACAACAATTGTAGAAATAGCCGATGGAGCTTTAATTAATGTTTATGCTCAGCAATAACTAAATTTCAGACAGAAAAAAAAAATGCAGATTTTGCCGATATTCACTACAATTTTATTATAGTTTAGAGACTCACCTTAAAACTCTCAGGACACTTTCTTTCAGGTCTCTTTTTGATTTTATTCCGAATCTTATGTCAATGTTTTGTGCCGTTTGGCATGAAGACGTTTTCTCTACGTTGCTGTTAATTATTATTTTTTTTTTATTTTTTTTTTTTAGAGAAGAGAGGGGATATTTTATAAGCATTTGTTAGAGTAAGAGTTGCAAATTAAATACCTCCACGACCTTAAGCTTGATCGTGACCTTTGGGGCCAAAGTACAAGGTCATTTATCAAGGTCAAAGGTCAAGGTCATCAAAGGGAGAGAGAGAGAGAGAGGTAAACTTGAGATACACACTTGAAGCTGAATCTAGATAAAGGTAATGAATATTTCTTTATTACTTTTTGAGTAAGGTTCTAGGGTCTAATTTTGAGGTTTCTCTAGACATTTTCAGTCTGAATAACATGTCCCAAAATCATTTCAAATACTCTTTTTATAAAAGATATTTATGGGATAGTAAGAAACTCAATTTATGCAGTTTTTCTCTCATAACCGGAAGTCGTCGTTTTTGTTTTCAATGGGACTGACATATTTCGAAACTTCTAGTAAGATGCTGTAAGGTAATACTAAGAAAGATACCTTAAAGAAAAGTTTAAATTTTTGATTTATTTGATCACTTCCTGTGACAACCGGAAGTGACGACGGACGATTTTAAACTCAAAGGATTTGTCTACTCATCAAGGTCTACCATCGCTATTAGTTTGGTGTCTAAATCTCTTACCGTTAACGAGATCTAGCAATGATAACTTCTGATTCTGAGGACAGGAAGTCACGCGACCGGAAGTAAAATTTTACTGAGATATTAAACATTACTGTAGACATTTGCAGTCTGAATAACATATCCAAAAATCATTACAAATACTTTAACTATAAGAAATATTTATGGGAAAGAAAAATACTCAAATTATGTCGTTTTTCTCTTATAACCGGAAGTTGTCGTTTTAGTTTACGGTGGGACTGATATAATTAAAAAATAAAAATAAGATGTTACAATGTGATGCAAAAAAAGTTTCATGAAAGAAAAGTTAAAAATTTTGATTTTTTTTATCACTTCCTGTGACGACTGGAAGTGACGGCTGACAATCTTATCCCAACTGATTTTGCCTACTTATCATGATCTACCATTTATATAAGTTTGGTGTCTTAATCTCTTACCGTTTACGAGATCTAGCTATGATAACTTTTCATTTTGAGGATCGGATATCACGCGACCGGAAGTGAATTTTATAAAGATATTATACGTTACTGTAGTCATTTGCAGTCTGAATAACATATCCAAAAATCATTACAAATACTTTATCTATAAAAAATATTTATGGGAAAGAAAAATACTGAAAATATGCAGTTTTTCTCTCATAACCGGAAGTTGTCGTTTTTGTTTCCGGTGGGACTGACATATTTCGAAAGTACAAATAAGATGCTATAATGTGATGCAAAAAAGTTTCATAAAAGAAAAAGTTGAAATTTTCGATTTCTTAGATCACTTCCTGTGACAACCGGAAGTGACGGAGGACGGATTTAACCAAATTGCACAAATCTACTTTTCATGATATATTATTCCTGAAAGTTTTATGTCTTAATCTGTTATCGTTTCTGAGATATCGTCCGGACATGATCACTTTTGGAAAAACGAAAATCGGACATATTTGACGACCGGAAGTGAGTTTTGAAAAACTGAAAACTGCATTGGAAAGATATTTTCACTCTCTATCATCCCTGAAAATTTCATGAGAATCTGTCCAGTCATCTCTGAGAAATCGTCAAAAAAAGAAATTACAAAAGGGGGAAAAAAAATAATAATAATAAAAAGAAACAGTAGAATCACTATAAGGTCTTCCGTCTGAAACGGAAGACCTTAATAATAATAAGAAACAGAGTAAAAACAATATGTTCCCCAACTTCGTTTGGGGAACATAACTATGCATTTGTGTTTTTTATGCAAGTGAACAAGCAAAATCGATATACCAAGAAAACCATCAAAGATAAAGCAAATCATTAAAGGAAAAATGTTATCGATTTAGTATCGCTAGTAGAATATTTCTACTACCGGGTATCTTTTAGGGCTGGGCAAAAATAACGATATTTCGATATATTGCAATACAATGACAAAAAATATCGTATCTCAATATGTTTTTGTAATACCGATATACCGGCAAAATGCCTGGATTCAGGAATTCTATCATAATTTAAAATATAAAGAAAAGCTGTAAAAAAAAGTTTGTGATTTTCCCAAATAGTAAGACAGAAACTGTTGTATGGGTGTATTTAAGTGTTTAACTGTAATAAAATCAATATGATCTTTTTCCTTTGATAACTTTTCATATTTTTGTGCACTCTACATGAAAATTGAGGTCACTTTAAGCAGAAAATGACATTTTAATAACGTAGAAAATACTGCATTTATTATATATCGCAATACAGTTTAAAAATATCGCAATACAAAATTTCTGGCCAATACCCAGCCCTAGTATCTTTCGACTTCAATTTGTTCGTTTTGAAGCAAGCACACTAATGTCCAATGCTGAAAAGAATGTTACATCATTTTTTAAAAAAGTTTTGAGGAAATAAGCCTTTTAAAGATTATAAGTACAAAAGTATATTCTAGATTATCAACAACTGAATTTCCAAGATTACATAAAAAAGTCTCAAATTTAGATTTAGAGTATATGAAAGATATGTTGCCGCCACCAATTAGTTAAAAATTTGGATCATATAAATCGCATGCAGAGATGTTGAAAATAAAAAAAAAAGTTGCCTAGATTAAAATGAACTTTATTTTATCGAACGGCTATGTTGCCTGAAATGAAATGGATATTTTAGTTTTCATCCTAAATATGTGCTAAATTGATTGAAATAGGATTTGCTTTTTATAAAAAAAAATGTATGGTACATCAATTTTGCCTGCATGTAGCTACAGAACTATAACTCACTGGTTGTAAAATTTAATAAGACAAATTAAAAAGATACAGATTCAAGTATTATTAAATCACTTTACGGCGAAACTTGTAATGCACCCGGATCGATAGATCGAGGGCGCATATTATTTTTGTCCTGTTTATCTGTCTGTTGTCAACTTTAACCTTCGCCATAACTTTGAACCATGAGAGATAGAAACTTCACCTTTGGCGTGCTTACTCCACTAATTAAGCATTTTTAAATGACACCAAGATCAGAGACCTTGACTGACCTAAATGCAGCGAAAATGTTCAACCTAAACGTATTATATTACAAAGAGATAATTGGAAGTGTATCAATTCGAAAAGCTTTTTCGAACCTTTCAACCATGGAAGATAGAGACTTCATATTTGGTGTGCATATTCCACTAATTAAGTTCTTCTGAATGACACCATTATGACCTTGTGACCTTGGCTGTTACCTTATGCTAAAATAGCTTATTTGAACTTTGTTGTCGTCGGGTGCATAGTGTTTCACAAACACGTCTTGATTTTTTTTGTCGCTCGCTTCGGGTACTCTTTCCTGTATGATAAGCGTATTCTACTTTTCAAGAGCATTTATCTATTTTATGATATCAACGAATATCAAATTGATACACTTCCAATTTTCTCTTTGTAATATAATACGTTTAGGTTGAACATTTTCGCTGCTTTTGAAATATCTGGAAGAAAACTACATATTGAAGCTTAATCCTCTAGATGGAAAATACATATGCAACAGATCAGAATTAATCTGTGATAGTGGTAATCAAATCCATGAACATATCCAACTATAGACTGTAATCTGTCTATTACCATAGCCTTTCTGCATGCAATTCCACCATTTATCATTTTTGCAGGGCGGTGAGTTTTGGCACGCCATTAGGTATTTTAATAATACATGATTCGTCGATAGGACATCTAAACTGGTTTTACATGTTATGCAATTATGGATACATGTATTTGTAAATTTTGAATTCACTGCATGCATGATATGCATGTCAACATTTGAAATCAATATGCTTAGGAAATTAAGATGAAATAAGTCAATCAAGGAGGGGAAAAATTAATAACTAGTTATTGATCGTAGAACAAATCTCGCATCGATTAAGATATTCATACCCCTAACATTCGTTTATAATTTTTTTTTCCTTTTCCGCGAACAAATGATTTTGACGTCTCGTAAATCCCACAAAAATCGGTTGCATTCACTTCATTCCAATCTATTCCGCTTAGTTCTTGCCTCAAGGTCATTAATGCATACCAACAAAAATCAGGTTTTCCCAACATAGATTCTCTTGAAACGGTCAATTTGTCTGCTTAAAGTATATTAAATTAGACTTTTTGCTTCCTATGAGACACAATATTAAATCAGTAAACGTACCAGATAAAAATAACATGGAAAATGGGATTTAAACTTTTCATTTTCTTCGCCAGTGCAAGTGAATTAACTTGATCAAGTTTTTCATATTTAGAAACATAACCTTTAATGAGGTTTTTCTCCAGAGACATCAGAAAAAAGATTTGTCCTTAAAGGGATAAGAAGAAGAATCCCTGTTTAATTAAATAGTTCGATCTTCCACAGCCCCGAGACTGATTTGCTGTTTTTATAGACCAATGAGAACAACACTTAATGTAGCATAATACAACTAGGTCCTCTCTTTTTACATTATAAACAAGTGAGTAAAAAGAACATGGTGTACAAACCACTATTAAACTTAAGCAAAATATTTGGAGAAAACGAAAGGTTTTCAGAATTAAAAGGCCATTCATTTAAAACCATATATATTAGAAGCAAAGCAAACACGGACCTCTTAAACATCAGAGTTGGGATTAGGTGCCATGGAGGAGTAAGCATAACCTGCCGACCGGTCACAGCCGCCGTGTGCTTCATGTAATGATCGTGAAATAACGGGATGTAGTGTACATAACTATTGCTAGGTACATGTAAGAATACGTCGTCAATATACAATATATACAGTGAATGTCGAGTTGAAGGCTCAAACAAGTGTTTCCTTCTCATGTTTAGAATTCTGAATAAATTCTGCTTCAAATGAATACAAAAATAAAACTGTTAAATCCGGGTTATTTCAAGTAACACAAGGTCAATTTACGGAAGCTCTTTTGCGATATAAATATGTCATTATTGTACCTTATCAAGATCATAATAATATAGGTCTTATTATAGTAGGTTGTTTGGAGGAGATAGAACGGTAGCCACCCTATTCAGAACCCCCTTCTTCCCACCATGACCAACTTCTGCCAAGTTTTCTTCTTTTCGGATTGTTTCTCTTTCTTATTTGATTTTTACAGAGAATGGGATTGAAATGAGATATAACACCTCAGACATTAGGTATTTGAACTTATTTTGTTGAGATTTATTTTTTTAATTTATGTAACACATCAATAACCACGATTTAGGATTTTAATCCTCCAATCAGAGTGAGGAAGAAATTAATCCTTACATCGCGGACTCGAATCCCACTGTAGGACACAGATACAAATCCTTCGAATGAGACCGAGATACTGTGCCTTTCACTGCAAATATGATTTATATTTCAAAATCTATGGATTAACGTTCGCGTAAGTAACAGGTAATGGAAAAGTCACAACAGCTTCTTTTCAAAGTGAGCGTGAAACTTGATTTTTGCTTATGACGTTGCTCTTCCCGGCGTTCAACGTTTGTGACCTAAAAATAAAACGTTATCTTTAACCTTTCGACCCCCTGTCCGTGTTATAGTGTTTTGAATGCCGTAAATTTCCGCACACTTTATTTGTAAAATACTTGTTTTTTTTTTTAAAATATTCCTTCTTAACTGATGCAAACATATATATTAAATGTCAAAATAGTCCGGCGACTAATAAGTCAGCGCTTATTGTGCAAGTCCATTGTTGCAGGCACCACTGTTATTTTTGGGTGAAATAATCAAATGCGTACTTTGGTTCTGTAGTTTGCAGTCGTGTATTCATACCTTTACTTGTGTACAATGTATTAACATTCGTTGCATGCCCACAAATATTTGATATATATCTTGCTCAAATGGAAAAAAATTCTCAAAATTGTAATGTTAATCATTGGACGCATTTTGTGCCGATTGAGCTTCTTTTCTAGCAACTATACGATGTTTACGATTATGGGTGTAGCAACAAAAAACTTTATTTTGAAGACATTCTGACAAGCACCTTCAAAATCCGATTTAAAATTATATTCCTTCCGTGTTTAGTATAGTGCCACACGAGTAGGCCTTTAAAGATGATGTAGAGACTTCCGTGACTGCGTCAAATAAAACCTTCCAAGTTATTAACCATGCATACGTATTTAGAGAACACGATTTCACATTGAGCTGTCTATTAGCAATTCCGTCCATTGAATCTCCCAGCAGCCAGGGTGACAAATTATCCCTCGCCATTGAAAGAATTTATGAAGATTGCCGTTATGTTGTTTTTGTTTGCGTTAATATGGGGTCAAGTTTCGAGAAAATAGCACGCCTACATAGGTATATTTTGATTATAACTGTAAAAAGAACAAAATACTGAGTACTTGAAATTTTTAACATATGGTAAGTAAACGTGCGAAAGAAAAAGATTTTTTGCAGTTCAAGGAACGATAAGCCATCACTCCATGAATGACGTTTTAGTTTTATTATAGCAAAAACTGAAATATTTGTCACTCAGCGTCAGTTTTAGAAGTTCTCTTTTTCAAAAATTTGATATTTAATTACACGAAATTAGATTTCAAATAGTCTCAGCTTTCTGTTCGTCACGGTCAGTCCAGATTTGTTTAGGTTAGAGAAATCGTGTTTATTGTTGTCTTAAGTCCAGTTTAAGAAGAATTTTTCCAAAAAAAGTGTTCCACCATTTGCCGGTGGAGCTACAAATACAGATCTGTACTCGTCAATAAGGGCCTTTGAGCGCAGTGACAGTGTTCAGTGACACGGGACAGTGGTTAAGAGAGTATCATCCGAAGTCTCGATGTCCCGCATCAACTCCTTTTCCGCGACCTTATAGAAAACGCTCTAATCACTGCACCACGCGGGCGTTTAAACTAAAAAAAAGGTATCTTACAATACAGTATGTCCTTTGCAATTTGCGTGGACCCTGAAGTCCACGCAGAAATATATAAGCGAGATTGAACCGGATGCCATGGGCAAAATTCAGGCTACGCATGCGCGAGAATGCTGGAAAGTTCGCTCCTAAGACAACTTGCCCGTAGAATAATTCGCCTTATTCGAATTAGAATGTGCCCATTGGCAAATCTCGCTTTTAATATTTATTTATACCTAGGCGGATCCGAATTTCTCTCTTGCATATACTTTTATATACAAACTTAACATTGATTGTATGGCACAAGCATTTTAAAATGTAGGAAAAACTTGCAGTATAAAGATAACTTAACAAGTTGAATCAAATTCTTCATTCAACGACTAGTTCTAGCTTTTAAGAGATAGAAAAAGTCCTCACGGGCATAAGTTTTGAGCATCAAGGCTCGCAAAATAATTTGATATACAGTAATCCAAATACAGCTTGATAGAGGTTTTCCATATGGGAGAGGGTTGGGGCTCCGAAAATAAAAGAAAAAAAATCTGCGTACTACAGAGCTGTGCTACACGTGTACCATCAAATCTATTTTTCAGTGATTAGATTTCTTCCGTATATTCACTAAACCTAGAAAGGATGACTGCACCTAACGCCATGTTTTGGGTCTTTTTAAGGCGCTCCTGTTGCTTTTAAATCTTAATCTAATTTCACTTTTATATATTTACTACAGAAGTCCGTCAATTTGACATCCAATATAAATGTTAAAATTAATTTTAGACTGTAATAAAATAACTAATTTCATGTTTTTGTCCTTACGGTTTTCCAAATGAAATACAGAGAATTTACACTTACCTGCCCCTGATTGAACATTATACATGTATATATATATGAGGTGGAGCTAAAGTCGTAACAATGAATCTAAATTTAGACTGGATGAATAACAATGACATGTATAAACCAGAAGTCTCTGTTGAGACTGTAGCTCTACTGGTTTGTACTTATAACAAAGTATGAGAAAAGAAGCCATTCCCATCAGACCAAAACTGTAGAAGGAGTAGCGTTTTAAAGGAATTTCAGTCATCTCTAATTTTAGTAACAATGGCAACACTGTTCATCGAAATCAAAAACCGATGCACTATTTTATGTACCTTAGAGAAGTCTACTTGTGTGCCAAGTTATATTGAAATCAGACCAAAATTGTATGAGGAATAGCATTTTAAAGGAATTTCACAAAAAATTCTATTTTTAGTAACCATGGCAACACCCTTCATCGAAATCAAAAACCGATGCACTATTCTATCTATCGTAGTATAGTCTACTTGTGTGCCAAGTTATATTGAAATCAGACCAAGACTGTAGAAGGAGAAGCGTTTAAAAGGAATTTCACAGAAAATTCTATTTGTAGTAACCATGGCAACACCCTTCACTGAAATCAAAAACTGATGCACTATTTTATGTATCTTCGTGTAGTCTACTTGTGTGCCAAGTTATATTGAAATCAGACCAAAATTGTATAAGTAACCATGGCAACACCCTTCATCGAAATCAAAATACAATGCACTATTTTATGTACCTAAGTGTAGTCTACTTGTGTGCCAAGTTATATTGAAATTAGACTAAAACTGTAGAAGGAGTAGCGTTTTAAAGGAATTTCACAGAAAATTCTATTTTTAGTAACCGTGGCAACACCCTTCATCAAAATCAAAAATTGATGCACGATTCTATGTATTTTAGTGTAGTCTACTTGTGTGCCAAGTTATATTGAAATCAGACCAAAACTGTAGAAGGAGTAGCGTTTTAAAGGAATTTCACAGAAAATTCTATTTTTAGTAACCATGGCAACACCCTTCATCAAAATCAAAAACTGATGCACTATTTTATGTATCGAAGTGTAGTCTATTTGTGTGCCAAGTTATATTGAAATCAGACCAGAACTGTAGGAGGAGTAGCGTTTTGAAAAATTGTTTACAGACAGACAGACAGACGGACGGACGACGGACACCTTACTATCGCATAAGCTCTTCTGGTCTCTGACCAGTAGAGCTAAAAACGAGATCTCTATTTTCCATCTCCCTATTTATTTTGCATGGCACAAGTACATTATTTACTAAGGTTTAAATCGTATTAGCCCATCCATGTAAGTAAAGATTATTTAAAAATCGATGGCTGACTATTTAACGTGTTCGAACACATTGTCCTACTTAGCACAAAACATGCTACCTAAAAGTCACGTGACAATTTAGTATTCACAAAATTACCCCGGGGGAAATATACATGGTGAATTATAATATTCAAAGTGTCACAGCCCCTTGGTTACAACAGAGAGATCGAGTGTAAAAAGAAGGTAGTTTTTTCTCTTTTAAACCATGAGCGCATGTTTGTCTATTAATCTCCTTTTAACACAACATTACTAATGCAAAACGCACAACTTCTTTAAAAGGAGAACAAAAACAAACATGCGCTGACTATAAAAAAATTTAATAAAAAAACAGGCTTTCCTCATTATCGTAGGAGAATAAAAATTGTTATAACCC